>NC_139347.1:80952745-81182745 GCF_055883805.1 Amblyomma maculatum
ACGTAATAACTGCTGGCAGCGGTACGCTACTCAGGCGCTCGCGATCCCCGCACGTAACAATTGGTGAACAGCGGTGGGACGACGACGACCAAACCGTAACCGTGGTCGGAGGGACGAGCCAGGCGATACCGTCGTCCAACAACTGGTGAACAGCGAAGAGACGAGGACGACCAAGCAGTGACTGTGGTCGGTGAAGCGAGCCAGGCCTGACCGAGGTGCAACATCTAGTGGGAAGAGCGGAGATGTCCGAGGCGTGACCCGTGAATCAAAGCAGCTCAGCGGAAAGTCGGGAGCAGTGCAACGAGCCCTGTGTGATGACTGGTCGCCTGCAGCGGAACGACTGCGTTGGATTCTTGGCTGCGAGGTTTGGTGAGTGCGGGACTTTCTTCTACTGAGTTTTGCCAGGCTTTTGTTAAGTAGAGAACAGAGCTGGTAATTGTGTTGTCGTTGTTGCTGGGTTAATTGCAGCAAGGCAATAGTGGGCAGTAGAGAAGGCAGCACTCGGAACAGCCATGAATTTGGATTTGAAGTCGTTGCGCAAACCGAAATTGCTGGAGCTTGCGGAAGAGTTGGGTCTGAATTTGTCAGACAAACTCAGAAAACCAGAAGTGTTAAAGGCTATTCTTGAGTCGAAAGCTGAAGATGACGAGCTTTTGGAATGCCTTGAGATCATTGACGAATGTCAAGAAAAAGAGGAACGTGAACGTAAGGAAAGGCTAGAAAAAGAGGAACGTGACCGTAAGGAAAGGCAAGAGAAAGAGCAGCTGGACCGTCAACTCGCTATAGAAATAAAACGTATCGAGGTAGACGCGGGACGCGGTGGTAGTGCAAGTCGGGCTCACGGTGCAGGAGAACGGCAATCGTTCAAAATGAGGGACCTAATGCGGCCGTTTGAGCTTGGAGGGGACATTGGTTTGTTCCTGGTTAACTTCGAGCGAACGTGCGAGAGGCAAGGGTTTTCTCGGGAAACGTGGCCACAGCGCTTGCTCACTTTGTTACCCGGTGAGGCGGCAGACGTAATCGCTCGCTTGACAAAAGAGGAAGCAGAGGATTACGACAAAGTGAAATCGAGTCTGCTAAGAAAGTACAGGCTGTCAGCAGAAGCATTCCATCGGAATTTTCGGGAGTATGAGAAAAACAAAAGTGAGTCGTATACAGAGTTTGCCTATAAGCTTATGTCAAACATGTATGAGTGGCTCAAAGACGAAAAAGCGGATGGTAACCACGATAAGGTTCTGCAGTGTTTCGGGCTAGAACAGTTTTACAGTCGGTTACCCGAGAACGTGCGGTATTGGGTCATGGATAGGCCAGATGTTAGTACGGTGGATAGGCCAGATGTTAGTTTGTGACGCGTCTGGCTCGTGGAGCTAGGACGGTCAACAGGGGGAATTTGGCTCTAAGTTTGAGAGGCCGAAGTTCAAGCCCTTTAAACCTAAGGAGAAGAAACGTGGTGCGGATGCGAGCCAAAGCAATCCGGCCGACGATAAAGCGACGGTGGTAACCGAAGCCGAACGGAAAAAGAGGTTCGAGGCAAGGCAATCGCGCGTCTGTTATACGTGCCAGAAGCCTGGTCATTTTTCGGCACAGTGTCCAGAGACAAAACCAAAGATCGTGTTTTTGTCATTATGCCGAAGTGACGAGAACATGAAGCTTCTCGAACCGTACACTCGAGACCTCCTCGTGAACGGGAAACAGTGTCGAGTGCTTCGCGATTCTGCGGCTACCATGGATGTGGTTCACTCCTCTTACGTAGAACCAGAGATGTTCACGGGTGAGTGCGCGTGGATCAAACAGGCCGTGGAAGCTCGCAGCGTGCGTTTGCCAATAGCCAAAGTGCTTATTGAGGGACCTTTCGGGGCACTTGAGACAGAAGCGACGGTGTCATCTGTGCTTCCTCCTCAGTACCCGTACCTATTTTCAAACAAGTCCGATCACCTCTTGCGCGAAAATGGGCTTGTGTTTGGAGAGGGTAGCGTACAGGCCTTGACAAGATCTAGAGCTCGGGAGCTAGCTGCAAAGGCGGTAGTACCGGAGAGGTGGTCAAGCAATCAGAAAGGGTCGAAGGTACAGCACGCTGAGATTAAGACCACGTACGCCGTAGACACAAGTGAGCCTGAAAAGTCAAAGGTACCAGAGTGTGAGAAACAGCTTGGGGAAGCGGCCGAGCAACGTGACCGCAGTAGTGAGCCGACCGATTCTCGAACAGAAGAGTATTGTGTTACCTTGGTCGAGCCACTAGCTGAGACGATTAGCACATGCTTAATCGGTGAGAAGTCCGAAGTGACACCGTTAAGCGAGGTGAACTGCACGCCGACCCAAGTAGCTGCAGGAGATACAGTTCCATCATATGAGTGTGGGGAACTTGTAGTAACTGAACCGTCTCTCGAGTCGAAAGCAGAAACTTGTGTAGAGCTTGGCGGAGATGGAAATGAGCTAGAAAAGGAGAAAATTTCGGGTTCCGAAATCAGCTGTGTCATAGAGCAGGGCACGCAGAAAAACGAAGTGCCGACCAGGGAAACTGCGCAGCCCGCGAGTTGTGATCAGCCAGGGCAGACCGACGAGGAGTGCGCGTCCGCTGTAGACAGCGAGACTTGCGAAGGCGACAGCGAACGACCAGAGCAGAGTCAGAATAGTTCGTGCTCCGAAACCACGCTAGGTTGTATTCGCGAAAGCAACCCCAGTGCGAACGCGGACGTGGCACACATGACCCTCACGCAATCCGAAGCGCCCCAGGTGTCGAAGGAGCTTGATCGTGCGCCGGTTAACGCTGAGCGATGCGGCTCATCGGAGGACCCGTGTAACGTGAGTGGTGATCCAGAGGAAATGCCTAGCTTGAGGGCTGGCATAAGCGGGTGTTCGGATTTGACTGAAAGTGAGTCATGCGATGCAGCCGCGACGCCACCAGAGGAAATGCCTAGCTTGAGGGCTGGCGTGAGCAGTTGTTGTTCCGACTTGTCTGGAGGTGAGTCATGCGCTGCTGGCCGCGATGCAAACGTGGCACCACACTTTGACCACTCAGACGACACCGGTGTCCTACTAGCTCCGGTTACCGCTAGCTTGCCAGAGCTCGCGCCGAAAGAAAGTAGGACTAGAGTATTCAAGTGCTGCCACCGAAAAACGCGGAAGGGCAGGCACGAGAAAGATTGCTGCCGTCGTAAGGAGAGCAAGCTCAAACGGTTGCAAAAAGAAAGCAGAAGGCTAGTATTCCAGCGCTGCCGACGAAAATCGCGAAAGGGCAAGCGCGAGTAAGAATGCTGCCATCGTAAGGAGAGCAAACTCCAAAGATTGCGAAAAGAAAGCACAAAGCATGTGTTTCAGTGCTGCCGTAGAAAAAAACGGAAAGGCAGGCGCGAGAAAGAAGCGAGAAAGTTGAAGCTATCGCGAAAGAGAAAGCGACTATCCCAAAGGCACAAATGCGCCCGTGCAAAGAAAATGCGTGATTGGTGCGCCACACGTAAGGAGAGGGATAGGTTGTTTAGGAAAGTGAGTGACTTATGCTCATGTGTTTCTTTGCACAGAAACAGGAAGGTATGGTTGTTCCGTGAAACGGACAGCCGAAGCTTTAGTGAAAAGGGTGATCGCAACAGTAACGCCGATGGCTTAAGTCGGAGCCCAAAACGGGAGAAGAAGCCCCAGTTTTCACTTCTTGGTGTTTTTCTTCCTGACATAGGATTTTGAACAGATTGCATTGGATTATTTTTGTTTGAAGTGCTGTTTTGAAAATGCGATTTTCAAATTTGTGGACGCGTTCTAAGTGCTGCTGAGCTGCCCTTTAATACTGATGGGGGCATAAGAGGGAAATAGTCTGGCAGAACTTAGTGAAGTTTGTGCCGTGCTTGCTGGCTGAGCGGTTGAGTGTTTAGCGTGGTTGTGACGTTGTGGGTTGACAGAAATCTCTCCTGAAGACAAGTTGCAGAGTGCCTTGGAAACCGAACTTGCCAAGGACTTCTTCAGGCTGTTTGAGCTCAAGAGAAGCTGAGTCGGACGACCCCGGCTAGCAGCAACATCCCGATCCCTCCGGACAGCGGATGCAGTCCCCTGTCTTTCGGGATCTCCCTTCCCCGGCGGGGCAGTCTGTTACGTTTCTCCACCAAGAAGTGGGACAGCTGACGCGGCCACCGCACAGCAACAGGCAGAACCGCGAGCGGATCGGCCATTTCGTCGCCGTTCATCGGCCGCGCAACGCTTCCTCCCGCCGACAAGTCTCAACGTGATCCTGCCACGCGCCAAATGTGTGTGCGTGCGTGTGTGTGGGCAAACGCCGGCCAAGCCTGGAGCTCGTGAGAGAGGGCGCCGCCCTCGCCCGTCTGCAGGAGGTGGAGGAGATGAGGTCGGACCATCTGCGATTGAGTCATTCGTCGTGAACCAACATGTTTGGCTCTCCCTTTCCTGTGAGGGTTTACCCTTTCCCTGTGAACGGGAAAACCTATAAAAAGCAGCGGCCGACTCCGCTGGGACAGAGACTACTTTGACGCGCCGTTGGCACGACGCTAGACACCAGCTGTGTGAGAGTGTCTGTGTTCTGTCCGGGTCAGCTTCTCTGCCCGTATCTTCATGATGTTGCAGTAAAGGTTGTTTTGTTAAAAGACGCCTCGTCTCTGCTGGAACCGTTGATGCCGTCCGCCGTTCACGCAGCCGCCAGGCCAACGCTACCGAGGGGCGCGCAAAACCCAAACCTAACAGAGGCAAGACGTAAAAAACCAACGCCTAATGAAACAAAGCAGAACGTCTGCTAAAACGTGCATGGTCAAGTATTTTCGAGCGCGACGAAGCTTAACCATCGCTTAACTGTCTTAGGTTCTGAATATATTGAATGCGTGACTCACAGTACCACTTAGTTGGCTTATCCGAACGTATGAAGAGAGTGAGTGCATGCTATACCATAGGTTCCCACAAAAGCAGGTTCATTCCATGTCAGTCATCTCGATTGCTGCCCTTTTATTCTATAAGTTTGCCATGGAACTTTAGCCAAGGTTTTAAAGCGAGATCATTTCTTGGCACATGAATGACATGGACGGAGCCTATCATTGGAGCGTGTCCGCCTAACTGACACTGAAGAAGAACATTGCAGTGGTTTAGCAGAGCTCGGCCAGGATATACGTAGCATATGGTTTGGTGGAGCTTGGTTATCCCATATATTAGGCGGCATCGGTTAAGCAATTGAGAAACTATCATGATCCGAGACTGGGCGCCGCCGCCTAGCGAGATGGTCTGCCCGCTCCTCAGGCATATCCCACGCTCGCTTAGCCTTCCTTGCTTCATTCGCACTTTTTCGGCATCCTCGCGCCATGTGATTACTTCTAGGTCTGTCAAAGTTTCTTCTCAAAGCCCTCGCTGGTGCCGTTAATAGTACGTCGCTCGCCGTGCGCCTCTTTATGCATTGCGCGTTTATCTAGCGAGCGCTTGCGCCGCGGCAGGAAGATGATCACACGGAATGGTGGCGCAACATACACAGCCCGGCACATGCGCAGCGAGGCGGCAGAGCTGACCGTGACGTCACGTGCGTGCGCCGCAAGAAGATCGGCACAATGGCAGAGGAACACCTGCGGCTCGGCGCAACCAGTTGTCATAGTAGCGGCGCATGCGATGTAGTGGCTCCGGCAGGGCACCATGAAATGCGCTTCTCCTAGTTTAATGTAACTTTCGATGTAAGAAAAAAATGAATTGTGGTACCATCAAAAATCAAACCACCATCATCTGTTCCCAAACCGAACACGTAAGCCAGTACTCTGTGCCGACGACCTCATGAGAAAGATTACGTAATTCCCCTGGTGGTCTAGCGTAATGACGCCAGTGGGCGTTGAGATAAAGAACAGCCGCAGTAAGGAAAAAAGAATAAAATGAGCCAAAAATTTTCAGAAAGCTGTTTCCCAGTACAGGTGATAAAGGGCAGCGGATATGTTTTGAGATATGTGCGTATAAATTTCAAAACAAATCCATGATATATAGCGTAAAATGCGTTAGAACTGGCCAAGGCATAGTGAAATGAACATGCAGCAACATAATTGGAAGCGGTAAGAGATTTGCGTCCGTATTAGTGCATCTAGTCGTACTTATGAGCACCCCTCGAATTTTTAAAAATGAAAGGTACTTCGTACGCAAATGGCACCACATGAATCATGTTGGTGCCAGCCGAAGGTTGCTCAAGGTGTATTTATTTTCGGCTTAATTAAGTGGTTATTTATGTTCAATCATTCAACCCTTTACCTATTGGCTGCTGACACCAACTTTGATATGCAAATATAAAAGCACATTCAGAAATCTCCCAAGAAAATGTTTTTTAAGTACTACATTTCTCGTGGTACTTTTTCCGCGTACCCGAGAAACTCCGATAAACAGTGTCACCAGCAAACGTAGCAAGCAGCAGAAAAACCGAGCTGGCTATTTTATTAAAGCGAAGCTCTAGAGAGACGAGGACGACGCTCAGACACGTGCCAAGACATGTTCGGCCACTTGGTGGCGCCACCAGATGGACAGCGTTGTGGCACTAAGGAAAAAACTCCACGGGACGGGCGCTTGCGATCGCTTTTGTGCTGCTCTCAGAGGTACAATGCATGAACAAGGTAAGCTGAAGTGTAATAGACCAACGGCAAGCGGCAGGGTGTTGAGCTAGTTGTTGGTATTTGGTCCCCACTTAATGCATCACATGGCTGCGCAAATGCTTGTTGCTAGCTGAACGTGCAGGAACCTGTATGCAGGAACCTGTATGAAGGGCAAGAGGCCACAGTCAGAACTGGGCATGGTCTTACTGATTGGTTTCCGATTGAGAAAGGAGTGAGGCAAGGCTGCATACTGTCGCCCTGCCTATTTAATCTATATGCAGAGTGCATCATGAGGAAGGCCGGTCTGGACGAGTCTTCAGCTGGAGTGAAGATTGCTGGAAAACGTATCAACAACTTTAGATATGCGGATGATACCACTTTAATGGCAGAAAGTGAAGCGGAACTCAAGAGACTTCTGATGCGCGTACAAGAAGAGAGTGAGAAGTTTGGGCTTAAACTGAACATTAAAAAGACAAAGATCATGGCGTCTTGCCCTATCAAGTCCTGGAGCATCAAGGGACAAGAAGTGGAAGCTGTGACAGATTTTCTCTTCTTGGGCTCCAAGATTACCTCGGAAGGTGACTGCAGCCTTGAAATTAGGAGACGCCTGCTTCTGGGAAAGAGAGCAATGGTTAGCCTTGACCGCCTAGTAAAGAGCAGAGACATTAGTCTGCCAACCAAGATCCGTATAACTTGTGCTATGGTCTTTCCAGTTGTGATGTATGGATGCGAAAGTTGGACTGTGAAAAAGGCTGACCGTCGAAGAATTGACGCGTTTGAATTGTGGTGCTGGCGAAGACTCTTGAGAGTTCCTTGGACTGCCAGAAGATCAAATCAGTCAATATTTTCGACCATAAACCCTGACTGCTCATTGGAGGGTCAAATTCTAAAGTTAAAGCTCAGCTACTTTGGTCATCTGATGAGAAGAGAGGAGTCGCTGGAGAAAGATTTGATGTTGGGAAAGGTTGAGGGTCGTCGGAGAAGGGGTAGGCAGCGAACGCGATGGTTAGATGGCATCCTCGAGGCACTGCAGATGAAGTTATGTGATGTCAGGAAGATAGTGAGAGACCGGAAAGCGTGGCGTGACATGGTCAATAGGGTCACGAAGAGTCGGACACGACTGAACGACTGAACTGAACTGAGCTAAACGTCGCAGCTGCGAGAGAATCGGCAACAAGGAAAGAGCTTTGTGATTCTCTTTCAAAGGGGAACGCTCGATCGGCAGCATGCATTTATGCTATCAAGCGATGACAAGCGAAGTCCCAGAAACTTATTAGCGCAGCAAATGTTCCTCGCTTTTGCATGGCCACAGTCACAATGTAACCGACCAAGTTCACCCATTCCACCTTTGAGAGAAGCACAATAGCGGTATGCAAGCGGCTCGTCTCAATGCGTTTTTCTTATCCAATTTCGCGGGCCTTCTCTGAAATGGTGCTGCAATGTTTGGAACTGCTATTTCATTTGGTTGGTTTGTTGGGTTTAACGTCCCAAAGCGACTCAGGCTGTGAGAGACGCCGTAGTATAGTACTCCGGAAACTTCGACGACCTGGGGTTCTTTAACGTGCACTGACATCGCACAGCACACGGACGCCTTGCTTTTCGCCTCCATCGAAAAGCAACCGCCCATGCCTGGATTCGATCCCGCTTCCTTGAGAACAGTAGTCGAGCGCCGTAACCCCGCAATTTCATTTACCATACAATACTTATAACTGCATCGCAAGAATTGCCGATTTCAATGCAATTGGTGTGGCCGCAATCTTTATATAGTAACCCAAAACGATAATTCATTATAGGTCCATTAGGAAGAAGTAACAACCTTGGAGAAACCTTTTTGATCCCTCTCAAGGTTAGGCTTGTTGCCCCTCCACCCCATGCTCCCCTCCCCCCCCCCCCCCTTTCAAAAAAAGTGTCATTTAAGTTACAATGTGTTTTTCACTCTACATTCACACATTCCTGAAATTGATAAGATCGATTGAATGGATGTTTGCGTTTTTAACAGGTGACCTTTCATTTTGCTTCAGCATTTGATTTTTCTTTTGTACTGATAGTATTATTATTACCAAAATTTGGCGTGCGCTCTGTACTCCCAAGTTCTGAAGAAAATGGCCTCGTTACGGGTAAAGCTGCTTTATAAGGCCACATGGCTACTGATCGAAGAAATAGCACACAGTAGCAATAAGACGGGAGAATGAAGGGGCGAACTTTACGCTATTTAGACAGTAACTGCGCCCGGGTTTGAACTGCTATATGCTTATTGCTGATTTTCAGGGTAATTAAGGCTGCATCAGCCAAGTCTTATACTCCGTGTACGGCAATCATGTTACGAAGAATTTACATTTAGTCAGCGCTTGAGCGTTTTAATCCTAAATGATAAGCAAACAAAAAGCAGAAACCACGACCCAACGTTCTTCACATGAAACTCACCTCATGACAGCATAACCAGACGTACAGAGAAAAGAAAAAGCGTTACGGCTCAGCAGACAAGGCGCTCGCGACTGCGCTAGCAATTTTGGTTAAGCCATAATCTATATTGGTGCCCCAATATTGACCGTAAAACTAAACCACGACTTCAACTCAACACCAAATAACAAAAATCACAGAAAGAAAAATGCTTTCGAAGGAACCTATACGTTTTCACTCGGCGGAAAGATGTTTGCGTACACTTGCAAAGCTCGGGGGACCTAACGCTCTTTTGCAACACCGCACGCAAAGTAAAAAGGCGAACCGGGAGTAGAGCTCGAAACTTCAGGCAAGTTGCGAGGAAGCAGGCCCGCTTCCCCACATGCAAGAGCGAACTTGCGTGATTACGATACTGCGCGGTGTGGGCCTTAATGCAGTCTGAATAACAATATCGGCCAAGCTGTGCGGGGCCTTGTGCTCCTTTTCGCAACTGCGCAACTTAAGAAAGTGCGTCTAGGATTACTGAGGCCGAGTTTTTGTTTTACTCATTTTTACTTTCGATTTTGGCTGAGGTTCTCAATAAGTAGTTCGAAGGGCTAGTTTCGCTATCTTGGAGACTAAAAAATATGAACGCCTTGAGACTACCAATATTATGGACAGGGAGTTTCAAATGGTAATGACTCCCTTTCGCAAGTACTGGGATGCTGTTTGCGCGGAATGATATTCCGCAATCACAAAGCGTGCGTTAAGGCGAAGCAGTACCGGGGATGCGGCCATTTACGCAGTACACGCTGAGAGATGAAACTGGAAGCAAAAATTTCCAAAAGAAAACACAGGCTTAAATTGAAACGTTATATATAGGATTAGTCAGAAGCTTAGCTTACTTTTGTAGGATAAGAGCAAAATATGCAAGGGCGTACATAAGATGCACGCGCACTCCACCATGAACTCTAAATAAAAAGACAGTGACACCTAAATCTGTACAGTACTTTAACATAGTCCACTATAATACACAGTTACTTTAAAGGAACGCTTAGGACAACTTCAACGAAATATTTTGCGGGATAAAATAGAGTTTATGAGTCTTTCTAGTGTGCCTACGTCTTTCCCGTAGCAAAATATTATTTATTTGCTATAACATATAATTTAAACACAATGCTGCCAGTCGGTTCAAATTTTCTGTGTACTTTTTGAAGGTGGTGGGATAGGAGTGTTAGGAAATGAACCTCGTAGCCTTTCTCTAAATATTGTTAGCCAAATAGAACCCGAGAATCTGGGATCCAAGCCCTGAAATGAATGTCGACGAACTCACTTCAGCTGCGAAAGCGGCCGATGATCGTGACATCTGAATTTCTTTTATATTTTTTTTTCTTCAGGCTTACAGGAGCTGTGTTTTCGGTGGAAGTGATATCATTGTGATTACAACATGACACCCTATCGACGCCATGGTGACATATACCGGTCCTCAGTATCCCTTGAATAGAAGTCGGCGACACACATTGGGACTAATATTCCTATTCCTTCAGTTGAGAGTAGAGTTGCGCGAAGGATGCAAGATAACGGAGAACGAGGCGACGTTGCCAGTTGACATAGCTAACTAACTTTCTGCGTTTTCTATTGTTTTGGCGTCCTTTTTGCTGTTTTTTTTTTCTTGCAAATATTATTTCCTTTACTGAGCACACACACTCACTCGCGCGCCCGGATAATAGAGATGTCGCTGTTTACAAAATAAAGTACTGCCTGCCTGTTCTCATCATCTATGTGTTTAGAAAACATTTCAAGGACCCATTATAAGCATGGGTACCAGTAATTGCTGTCAGCTGTTTTTGTATCACGTTGGCATGTGTTATTACTCTTCTTCGCCTTCAGCCTTATTTGCACTGCGCAAATTTAGGGAACCAGCTCCACTGATATTTGAGTTTTATTTTAATTTCTGAGGATACATGCTCACAATTAAGTCATCGATGCAGTTTTTGTGTAACTACGATAGCTAAAGGAGCAAATAAATTAAAAAAAAACAAAGATAAAGGAAGAGAAGGAATAAATAATATCCGCTTCAAACAAAGAGAGTACAGCAGTGGTCGAGTGGAAAACGGACTATAATTTTCATCATAAAAATACACCAGCCTAGTCGTTTGCACCTGCTATAAAACTATTTAATGCTGTTAAACTGCTAGTTTAGGGCATATTAGTAATAATGACTGGAAACGTAATTTCCGTGAACACTTCCTTCCGCGAAAAAGAGGACCTCTTACAATATTCCCAACTTTGAGATAATAATACGAATGCGGTCAAAGAGGATTGTTTAAGTCTCCGCAGACGCTGATAAGAAAACAGCTAATATTCCGCCATCACTGCAGATATTTCCACCACGTCCTATTCGCCTGCAAAACTTGACGTGCATGTATTGGTCACCGGGGACATAGCCTTGGAGGAAGCTTGCCTTCGCCACGAGCTCACGGGAAAAGAAGGGTCGATGGTCGATGTTCTGTGAGTGGCAATCGCGCAGTCGTACCATGATCTTGGATGGATACACATCAACATTGGCATTCGTTCATGGGGCACTTGTGCCAAATTGCAAGTTTTCTGCCGCTCATCCTATTGAAGCTCCATAGATCGCAAAGGTCGCACTCACACCATTAAAATAATTCATCTTTTGTTTCGCTTCCAGACATAAGAAGCGTACGTCATGTCTGCAGGGCTCGGCTGCTTAGCGGCCTGCATGGTGTAGTTCAGATTCCTATATAAAACCAGTGAAATAACTACAAAGGCACACCTTCTAAACATCTTATTTCTTTGTACATGTATGTATTTATGCATGCAAGTGTGTGTGTTTAGCGTTCTACAACTTTATCGGAGAGGATTTCAAAAGGTATTCCGCCTCAGCGGAAGGCTCATTTGCACTGAACCCGCACACAGAGCTAGCGCGCTGTTGTCCTTTTTGTTGAGTAGTAAGTCTTATTGTGAATCTTACCTTGCTTTGTCCCTCATGATGAGAAAATACAACTGTCTGCCACGAGACTGAATAACCGAAAGACGGAAACGTCGATTCGCCGAAGGGCAACGGTTGCGCCATCTGGCATCAGTACAAAAACGTGCAATGCTTGCTTGGGCGCTTTCGAATCGCGGCGCTTTCCTCTAGTTATGCCAGATTGTGCCACTGCTGCCATTTGCTGAAACTCTGCGTCGGCGTCCTTTATTCCGCAGTCTCGTCGCAGACATTTCTTTGTTGTTGTTTTTTTATCATGCGCGCAGACTTGCCTCGCAAACTTTGTGCACAATTTCAGCGCACGCAAACGAGCCTGCAGCTGAGGCGAGTGGTTTTCAAAACGCTTCCGATAAAGTTGCAGAACACTGTATGTATGTATGTATGTATGTATGTATGTATGTATGTATGTATGTATGTATGTATGTATGTATGTATGTATGTATGTATGTATGTATGTATGTATGTATGTATGTATGTATGTATGTATGTATGTATGTATGTATGTATGTATGTATGTATGTATGTATGTATGTATGTATGTATGTATGTATGTATGTATGTATGTATGTATGTATGTATGTATGTATGTATGTATGTATGTATGTCCATACTCGCTAATGCTTTTAAGAACAAAATGACAACATGAAAAAGTTTTTCATATACTCCATTTCGCCACGTTCCCCACAAGTAAATCAGAATAATAGAGCACACCGACGAAGTAAGGCATGAAATATCTGTTGCATACTGTGAGCTGCGTAATCACACTGTGGGTGATTACTAAAACCCTGCGAATGTCGCCTCAGGCTGCCGCTCGGCAGATTGTCGGAGAAGCCACTCCTGATAACGTTTGTGCGTATGGGTGCAATTGCATGTAAATCGCCGCGTACCAGTATTTCTTGCAGCCGAAGTTGACTCGGCTTTTAAGCCAATTCAGCAATGTGGGAAAACGCCAGGTATATTTTTATTTTCGTTTCAAGAAGCTTTGCATTAAGACGCACGCCCTAATCTTGTTCCATTCAAGGAATAGGTCTTAAGCCAAAGTATTGAGAGAACAAAAATTTACGTGCAAGGTACCCGGTACCGAGGTGCCCGATAGTCTTACTTGAATAATTTTGAATTAGCGTGTACAGGGCACAAATTACCTTGCTCTCGCAACAAGGTCCCCCGCGCTGCAAAAGGGCGATGGACAAAGTTTTCGTTTTCCCCAGCTACCCGAGACCAGGCCCCAGATATTTCTCTTGCACATTTCGCTTTTTTTTTTTTAGAGTGTCATGGACGGATTGTCTTAAAAACGTAACTGCCCTAAGTTCACTTAACGAGCATCCAAGCTGCTTATTAGATGCGCAGCTCTAAGCAACAAATTTATGCATGTTCTATATGCACAACTTTGAGCTTTCATGCAGTCGATATATCCGCTTCGGACCAAGACTGATGGTGGGAGTAGCGTAGCTAGTGCTAGTTTACGTTTTTCCCAAATCAACCAGAAGGAATTCTCCCCCTAATTCACGCATATATGACATCTAGATAGCATCATTTTTTTTTTTCATTCAAGTATACACATTTAATCGAAAAAAAAAAACTCCTTAGATGAAAAAACAACTTAGCTTAGCTACCCGTCAGCTCCTCTGCGCAACGCATTGCTTTCACTAATGACATGAAACGTATCAAGTGACGAGCCCTGTCCTGCAAACATTCGTCTTATCGCCATCGTATCGAGTCACCGGGTCTTCTGAGCACTCACGTAATTTAAATATATCTATGTAGTTGGCAACGAAGGGGTATAAACAGAATAAGGTGATATATGACCGCTGACGCAAATCACTGATTGCTGCTAGACGCGCACAACAGCAGCCAGCTTGGATTCATATCACTATTGCGGACGTTCCGAATTCTAGTACGGATGGGTCGGTATCAGTGAAGGCGTTTGGCTTTGCGCAAAACTCATCAATCCCGGGCTACCATACAGAACAGCGCTTAGCGCAAGACGACAGCCTATAGAGACAAATCGTTCCCCTTTCAGGATACCCATACGCATTTCCAAGAGCAGCTACAGGCAGCCAGTAGCATCACTGGTTGTGAAAGGCCATAAAGGGACCATTCTTCGGTGGGCTATCGCACCGATGATGTCGAAACGGAGAGCCTCGAAAGTGTCCATGCAACTCGTCGCTGTGTCGCAATGCATTCTCGTTGCATTCAGTGAGTAAATCGATAGTGCGACTTTCAATCATTCCGAAATCTTGGTGGCGATAGTAATCGAGTCTAGAAAATGTCCTCCAATGTTTTATCTTTCACGGGCCTAAGACGCGATTCCGGATGTTGTATACTTCCTGTATTTGTTGAACTGTGCGAAACGTTTCATGCATGCGGAACTTTTCACTTTAGCGTGCTTCCGAAAACCTGACCTGTACGTGATAGTTTGCTGTTTGCCGAGCTGTTTTGGACATATATGCAACTGGAGTAGTGGGCGTGGCATTCACTAGTCAGGCTTCAGGTGTATCATCAAATGAAACCTCAGAATATACTGACCATTCCATACATAAATCTTAGCATGTACCAGTAACTAATACAACTGTGTTTTACACTTTGGCACTACGTGAATTGGTGGCGATTGCTGCTAAAAATGGAGCGTTGTTGGCAGGTGGCCTAACAACTTCTTTCATTATCGGTGCAAGAATTCCTGTGAAACGAGTGGTATTAAAAACCATTTATCTAAGAAAAACGGGTTAAATGTTACGGGCAGGATTTTTCAGGTTCTCAGTCCGGGACTGCAAACTGAAAACGCGACCAACCCCCGTCCTCAACAACTAAGCAACATTTTTTGAAGGAATGAACAGGATACTTTGACGAAGCGCAAATATTTATTTACAAGCAAGCACAAAATTTGTAGAAAACACTGACTGGCCAGAGTCAGACAAGTAGTAGCCCATGCCCTCGTGCTCCGATCCAGTTTGATATATGTTGTATAAAGAGTTACTGTCCTAGAATTAATACTACGCCGCTCTATGGGATGCCTACGGAACATCCCTGCAGACCTGCCCTCCGATGGTTTGCGGTAGGTTTATAACGGGTAAGAAAGAAGGCGTGAACCGTTAAGCTCTAAAGCCACATTATAAATATACTCAGGCCTTTAGCATAGCTGTTCGCCGCGCGACATGCTGGTAAACGCGAAAGGAAATTAGAGGGGAAGCAAGGATGGTCGCATGAAGAATTCAACGAACTTACTTCATCCATCTATCAACGAAGGTAATTACAAATTCCTTTCTACATTTGAGCATTCGACTCACTGAGCGTGTAATTTTCAATTACAGGAGCGGCGAAAACATTCATTTTGATAGCAAATGAAATATATACGTTGCTTATGCTATCTTAGCACCTTTGTCAATTATTCTTCGCTGTCCTGTTAGATATGTTTATTTGACTTGAGGTTAACCTGGTATATTTCTCACAGGGCTTTTTGTTGTTCATGAGCAAGTTTCACATATATGGTATTAGCTTTGAGCTTCTCCGAACTTAGCTGCAACAAAATGCGACTGCGATCTTGCCCTCACGTTAATGTTCTATAGTTAAAATGAATCATACGTGCTACTGCTGATACAGGCTGTAAAAGAACTTGGAGAGTTGTCGTTGCAGTATTTCTTTCCTTTGAAGGAGGCGCTTAATCGATGGATAACCGTGAGATCGCATTGTTGCGAGTCCGTCTGGAAAACGGCGTTTAGCGGTCCTTCTACGTGTTACGCGATAGAGTAAGCCTCCCGAGATGCGGCATAACCGGTGTTGCCGTACTTCTTCACCATATACCATTATGGTCGACAGGGTCAAGAGGTCGAAGCGAAACGACCTCTGGTGAAGATATCAAACATCCCACAAAACTAATGCTATCCTTGACGCCATCTAGGAGGATATAAAAACTGCTGGAGTGGAAGCCTCCTATAGTTACCAATGGGCCGCGTGAAGCCTGTGGCGGCCATCTTGTGGAAGGTAAAAAGCGGATAGTACAGCACCTTGATACCGCAGTCGATGTAGCCTTCCAGCACTTTTTCGAGTAATTCAAGTTCATAAGAGATGAAATTGAAAAGAACACGACTAATAAGCAATAGCCTATACAGCTCGTTGTAGTTTTATTAGAAGTAGGCCAGCACCATGTATCGGAAATAATAGGGGCCCGCACAAAAAAGTCGTATCATAGTAATTTGTGGTTTTAGTGATTAGTGATTGATTTGTGTGCGATAGACGATGAAGAGTTAATGAAATAATTATATTTATTTCATTAATAATTGCAGTAAGAAATTAAGAAAAATAAAGATTGAAAAACGAGGGTTCAACTGTGTCAAATTGCTCAGAATGAAATGTTAGTGCTTCGTGATGCGAAATAAGAAAACTTACAATATGTAATTCATCATATAAGTAATGGGAACAATAACACAATAAATTCTAAACGCGGGATGCAACAGTGTAAAATACTTAGAATGATATCCAATGCTTCGAGATGCTAAACATAAAATTTTAGACCGTGTAAATGGTAACTTCAGGATTGAAATAATTGAAAATGACAAGTTGTAAGAAGGGGGTTAGAGTGTCCCCAGAATGAGAACGCATAGCTTGATTATTCTAATTAAATATACACTGTGCAATTGATCAATTAAGTAACAAATTATTTAAAGAATAAAAACATCTCGTCCTAAAAGATTTTAGAAAACGAGAATAACAGTTTGCAAACATGCAAAAGTGAAAAACATCTCCTCTGGGAGTGATACGCTATCACGTCGTACCCTTAACAACAAAGCTTAAGTGTCCCCTCTTTTTTAGGGTTTTTGAAAACGCGTGTTTGATTGTTTTCTTCGCCGCCCATGTTTCGCGGTATTTGCCCTCGCCAGCTTGTCTTTTTTCTGATTTTTGAAAACAATCAGCCCCTTTTTCGATGTTTCAATCAGTTTCATTATTTGATCAATTACATGCACAATTTATTAATTAGCATCCTCAAGCACTGGCTTTATTTCTGAGCGTTTTCACACCTAGAACCCATGTTTTTTTTCATTCTTCATGTCAAACTATTGCAATTTATTGATCAATTGCACGCTCTAAATTTTCCCAATTATCATCATGAATCATTGCCTTTTCATTCTAGGCATTGACACCTTTGAAACCACTTTTCTCATTATTTCTCTTTTGTTTATTTTATAAATTATTGAAGTACATTGGATGCAGTACCTCGCCAAAGCTTCTCACATACCTATCAATACTCAGTCACTAAACCACAAATTACCGTGATACGATTTTATTTATGGAGCCCGTGACTATTGTGCTGCATGCGGTTACCGCTACTGCTACTACTGCGCCAAAGACGTTCGACCTAACGAGCAATATAAGCAGCTAATATTTCCGGCGCAACAACGACGGCACACAGATAAAGAGACGACAGGACATGCGCTTCTTGCAACAATTTATTGAAGCTGAAAAACAGGGACGTTTTTCTTTCCCGTTTTCTTTCCCTCGCCCTATAATGGCTATAAAAGCAGCCGTTTTTCTGAGATGTATATCTAGCGCGTGATTTTAACGACAAAGTATGATTCCACACTACCATACGCATTGCGCGCTACCATGCGAGCGTAAATTGTACTCCTATATTTTGAATATTCTTTGCCGGCAGGTTATTACAAATGTGAGATTTGTTACACATCAGTTTATAAATTATTAACAAACGTGTATGCGTGCAGGCGGTATGTTCTCAGACACAGCACGTTGCCTTCAGTTATCTCTTCGCTTATATTGAGAAGCACCTGCTAATATACCTCGGCGCTCGCGAAGGACACTCCACGTCTTTTTTCCCAAACAGCAATCAATGTTTTAAGATAGGCACAGCAGAGGAACAGCCTTTCAAGAAGCAATGATTCGACGTTTTAGGCCGTCTCGCCATTTCTTGCTCACGCACTGTCTGTTGCCGACCTTTAGGACCATCGTTACTGCAGCGGTCTCCAAATTTTAGACGGCCAACGTTTGACTCACCTACACCAACCACGCGTTGTGGCGATGCGAACCTCAGAGTGAGATGGGCGAAGCACATAGCATCTCACTCCGACTCATATATTTGTACTACCGACACTAGTTAGTTAAAAAAGGAACGTGAGATTACAGCTTGCGTGAATGGAGAATCAGGTGCCATACTTATGTGTCATGACGAACTGTAATGAGAAAGAAGGCCAGAGGACCACAAAAGACCATGTTAGAGATGTAAAAAATTATAGGGGGGGGGGGGGGGGGGAGGATGAAGGACATGATCGGACAGCACGGAAATTAGCGGATGGCCTGAGAGGTGAGTCTTCAAGCAGATCGTCCTCGGCAATGATGGCAAAACATCTTCGGTGAAGACATGTAGTCGCTGAGACGGCGATGGCACCGGCTTGAATTCCATCAACAAATAACCATTACATCGTTGCCATTTCCCCGATGAGGGAGCACCTCGCGGAACCATGCTACTTTGGCGCACTCTATAGCCTCGCCCCCCTCCCGCCCTTCCTCCTTTCCTCGAGGACGTGAAAGTGCAGCATAGTGGGCTCTGCTCTGACCTTTAAATTTTCCCCCAACCAGTGTTTTAGTAAGGATACTCAGCCATGCCTTTTCCAACGTTGCCCCTCTTTCTGATCATTCGAAACAGAATTGTGTTGCGATCGAAGGAAGGCACGAGCATCACGAGATGATGGTCAAGACGGGAAGAATTGAGCGGATCTGAGAAGAAGCGTGGACCCAGCGAAACGTAAAATGGAATTGTAGCAGCACTACATTACCTCCACTGGCTATCCACCACCTTTTATCGTGGTTTCTGAACGCTACCTGAAGTTGAAAAGCAATAAGTTCGAACCTAGTGCTCGCGCTATCCGCCTCGTTGGCTAAAGCACACTTGCTCTAGCTTGTAGGTGTCAATTCTAATCTCTTTAGAGAATAAAGGAAAGCGAAACCACCAGAAAAAGTTTCAGGTCTTGATCCCACATTAAGATCGCCAGTATCAGATTAGTTTTGTTACCATAGCAACAAAAGCGTCTCACAGACCTTTTCATGAAATAAGACAGGTGCAGTACGAAGCTCTACAACTTTGTCCTAGAAAATTTCTGGATTTCCCTTTCCCTCCATTCTGGCTACCCCGGCTGCCATTGCTTTCCCTTAAATTTCAGCAGTTCAAGCTAACTACACCGGGCTGTGTCTTTTTTGCATTTCATTTATTTGTCTTTTCTCAAGCTATTTTCTCTTTATTTCATCTACTAATAATTATTATGTGCCTGTTTTCGGAAACTCGATACGTCTAGTCGAATATCTATAAGGGAAACCACCAAGGGGGAGGAAATTTGTAATAACGGAGTAATTATCGAAATCCACCCAAGCGCAGCCATGCGGCAACAAAGGAAAGCTCTAAAGCTTTCTCACAAACTTCCTATCTAAAGAAAAATTCGTTCTGGTCCGAGGATCAAACCCGGGATCATCGCGTTTTCTTTAACTACAAAGTATCTGAGAAAGTTGTAAAACTTTCCTTTGTAGCCATATGTCTGCGTTTGGGTTGAAGGCAATGAGTAATTTCTCCCTTATTAATAATATCCACTCTCCACTTGCTTAACATCGGCGCTCAGTCGACTAAAAGCGACTGAATTTGGCTTTCTACTTAGCATAAGCCGCAAGGGGAATTTTATTTACAGCCATCAATGCACACAATACAGAAAATGGTAAGAAGCATCTGCTGAACAACTTCACGCTGTAAAACCCCAAGCCCCAAAACCAAAAGGTCACAACTAAATCACTTGCAATTTTTATTTGGGTTCCCCGACTTGCGTACACTAAAGGTGCAGCAGATGAAATATCTGGTTGAGAAGGAGGGATTTTTCCACCCCTATCTATATTAATGCGACAAAAATGCGTGGGCCATGATGGGCCTTCGTTCTTTGTCAAACAATGAATTTCCATATTGACGACTCGTAAATCCCATTGATTCAATTGAAAGCCTAATTAAAAACTGTGACCTTAAAAAAATGGGGGTCTACGGACAATATTCAAGATCCACCTCGAAAAGAATTTGGTTTCTCTTTTCTCTCTGCGCACAGGCGTTGTTTATTTGAATATCATGAGCATTTTCTTTCTGGGTGAATTTCGAATCCGCTTATCATTCTTTTTTTAAAGGAGAGGATCATGCAAGAGACTGAAAAGTTTCGTTCCATAATTACACTTGAACCAGCGGGTGCTTTCATATTCTTTTACTGAACGTTTCGTGATGGCAAAAAATTAAAGTCAGGCAGATTGCAGATTATATTGCCTGTTTTTTTGAGCTGTTATAGTAGGAACCACAGACAGTTTGAGTCGTCTCCCTTTGAAGAAGGCATGCGCTAGTGGCTGCTTTTGTTTCCTTTGCACTGAGGGAAATGGTCTCAAGAAGTAATAAGAAGGGTTCGCTAGCATTGGCCGCGATATTTTTGGAAACCACAGCGTACATTCAAAATTTATAAAGCAGACAAGGAAATGGTACTGCAGGAGTAATTACGATCCAGCGTCATCAGGATGTCTTATTGGAGATACGTGAAGGTTTTTCAAGCGACAGTAATTAAATAAGAAAGTATGGTAGTAGATTTATGAAAACGGTAATGTGGTTAAATATGTATTAATGAACATAATGCTAGAAGCAGATTGCGCTCGATTGGAGCTTCGATCTTGTGCGTTAGCTTAGCAAATACATGGGCTTAAACGATATACACTGTCCAAGAAAAAAAAAAAAAGGAGGACACCTTTGACTGCCGTTCCTGAAAGAAACCCTCCAGGATTCACTATCTGCTGAATAGAAAGGCTCTTCAAGCGGCAATTCAAAGCAAACTGAAATTCTTACAAGCGCTTTACAGCCGAATGGCCGTATGCTATGCTTTTTTAAAAAGAAGTGTTGTGAACTTTTTGTTTTGATGGTTCCTACTACATTTTCGTTTTGCTTCTTTTAAGTAGTGAATGTTCCCGCATTCACTGTGAAGGGACTTGCAACAATATATCAGAAGACTTGAGCGCTCTGCGTCCTCATTTTTAGTTTTTAGACAAGTGGCAAAAACTACCTCCGCGGTGAGCATGGTCATTTCGTTTTGTTCTACCTCATACACCTTACTTGAAGTAAGAAAAGAATGCAAATAACCGGAAATCAGCTGGGCAGTGGTTTAGCTACAGCCCAAATCAATTCACATTTTTCTTAACAAAGCGCCCGAGAAAATGAAGTTGTCATTTTTTTTTGTAACACGAAAGGAGAATAATGACCACGCTGTAACAATGAATGATAAGAAAATAACATAGGAGTGTGAGAGTGCCATCATTGTAAACATTACTATTTTATTACAGTTATTTGCCACTGCACTGTAAAAAACTTGAGTTAGCCGTGATGATTTCTAAAATAAAAATCTATAGACCTTCGCGCGAATTTCCCATTACGGAATCGTAATCGTTCTAGGAATTTTTCGGTTACCACGTTGTTGTACTGCCCAATCGGCAGGGAGCAGGGAGTGGAGTTGGATGGTGCCTAACATGGTCGCGTAGCACTGCGCCGTCAAGAGATGGAGAACGGTCGAGCCGATCATGGGCGCAGATGGGACACGAGAGGAGGAATGAAGAGCGCAGGCCCGCGAGTCGAGGGTATCAAAATTCAACCAGAGAAGCCATGAAGCAGCTCCAGTGAGAGCAGTTCGGGTTCACAATTCGAGAAAATTCACAAAATGGCCTCCAGAAGTAGGTTCCCGAAGATACGTTGGTCTTCACGGTGATTTTAAAGGCACTCCTATCATATAATTTCTTATCTCTGGCATTTCTCGACACCCACTTAAGTAGTGATCCTCCGGTACATTTATATCTGTTCGCACCGCTGGCCGTTTTGATTTTTACTCCAAATAGTTACATCCACTCAACCCCGCACCCCAATCCTAATTTACCCTGCAGCCTACGCTAATCAGGAACATTCTATGTTCCCATTCGATCACCCAATTCATGATACTCACTCATCCTTGGGGGAGGGGGGGGGGGGGGGGGTGGATAAACTTGCAGACTATTCGACGTTGGCGACCTTAGCGCAACATCTGTCGACGCGTGCTTTATATTAATAGCGTTGTTTTCTTTATCTTTCTCTTCTGTCGAAAGGGCACGACACATCACAAAAGTGGGCCCTGCTTGACTCATATAGGGTGGCAAACGACCTACGTCTCGTAAAAAGAGGCCACCAAAACGCCACACACGCCCACAGGAGTTCGGGTCGCAGTGAGACGGGCCACGCACTCTCCCGACACGGACAACTGGTTTCAGGTGGGCCACGATCTTTGTCAAGGTAACGTACCGTACATGTCGAAGTTCAAGCTACGATTGACGTTCTGCACAACAGATAAAAGCTTTAGAAAGGTGCAATAAAAATTGTTTTCGTCGTTGATTCTTGAAGCTTGCTGACAAAATGAGGAATATGGAAGGACAATCTGAACGCCAAATGTGTGCAACATTTAGTGTCGAGCGAAAGCACGTTGTCGTAAATATCTTTGGGTGTATCCCCCAAAGCATACGACGTGTGCTTACTGAGACGATTGAATAGACGATTTTCGGTGGCCTTGACAAGACGCCCGCAGAGCTAAACGAATACTTGTTCACTTCGGCATCTAGCTCAAAGCATAAGGAGCTGCTTCAGTGCCAAGAGAGACAATTTTTAAGGAACGCACACTGCGCGCACGCATATTCTACGGCTCCCTAAAGCGTCTTAATATGACTCAATACTTCGCGCTTTACGGCACATCGTCTACAATTGTACACATAATATTTTATATTTAATATCCGAAGAATTACCCTAATTTTCGGCACCTCATCAATAGAACTTACTTTAGAAACTCTTGCCTGACAGACAGGTAGTGCTACTTCTTGTACAAAATATGATTTCTTGATAAAACAAGACGAACGTCATAATGCCCTTCATCGTGCCGGATAAATAGAGTTAATTTTCTTTTTCCCGAGACAGTGCAATGCGGTAGAACGGTTGTACTTGTGTGTCAAATAAGAGCTGATCACAGTGAAACTACATATTTGTTCTAAACTACATTTTGCTTGTACATTTGGGCACTTCGTTCTTCTAGTTCACGAACGCGTGGCCTTGTAAGTGCAATGTCTCTCTAGCCCATTGAGCTTCTTAATATATATATATATAAGTATAAATGAGAGTTTTTTATACATGCACAAGCAATGAAAAAACCACGAAATATATTCAATTTACTTGTTGAGCTATTTTTCACGTCAATAATGCGTAGTTATATTCCGATCTCTCTGATAATTACGATTTCTGAAATTGATCCCGTTGCAGGCATGAGTACATATTCGGTTTTGTTTTGATAAGTGCAATTTTTGTAGAGTAATGTTCGAGGTTAACGATGATTTTAGAGGCCACCGTGCTTGCTCGGACGTTACGTCGAGAGCCGCCATCTTGACGTCATAGACATGTGGTTCCACATTCAATCGATATATTGGACATCATCGGCACTCAACGTTGGCTTCCATCTTAAATCCCTCGGGCGTGCAGATTTTCACGCCGATTAATTCGTTGTGCGCACGGACACCAAATCAAGAAACGCTCTAACGATAATATATAGTTGGACGCCACGAAACAATACATAGAACGACGAGCGATGCCGTAATGATGGCCCCCGGAATAGGTTTAGGCATAAGGGGTTTTGAATGTACATGACTGCCTCGCCGCATACCGGCCTTTCGCATTTCGCCTGCATAGAAACACATCCGACATTGAAGCAGAGAGATGTTTGCGTGCAGCTGAGTGACCTAACCATTAAGACCACAGTGCGTGCATGCGTACGTGCGTTTGTGTGCGTGTGTTTGTGCGCAAGTTTGCGCTCTTGTGCGTTTGTCATCCGGTAAATAGGTATAACCACAGCGACAGCTTACGTCTTTACCGTGCACGCGATAAGTACGCCCTGATTCATCGTCATGCCCGGGGATAATGTATGTGCAACGTGCGGCCGCACACACTCCAGCCGCTGCCACCCAGCCGGCACGCTGAAGTTTTCGGAGGCGATTTGTCACCAACGCACCTTATATTGTCGACCGTTCAGCCTCCTGTTATGGCCGCTTATATTGCACGAGAAACCAACAAAAAATTATATATAAAACGTTGAAGCCTAAACTTTCTCAGAGTTTGCGACTCTGAAATATTGCGCACTATTATTAAGAACCGTAAATTTAAACAAACGAAAAGTGCGCCTGCTGCATCACTGTGAATTACGCAGAAGGCTTGGAACTATATTCCCCAATTTTAGCCTGGATTTGCAAAATGACGTTAAATAGCTAAGTGTGGATAAATTACTTTTTCTTTTTGCACGCAACCCTAGCTGCGGACGTAAAAGAGCTTTTCGAAACATTTTAATTGTATTACAAGCAAGATCCTTTTTTCGTACTTTTTGTTTTATTGACAGAAGCTACTCAGACTACATTTACATGAAATTGAGCCTGTAGCCCCTCAAAAAAATTTTTAAAGACGCTCTAAATTCCCATGTAGAGAAACATTTTGCTCAATTTTAATATAGAGTTTTCCTTTTTCAGTGTGCACATATATGCTTTTGGCTGACATATGGGTCCTTATCAAAATACGCTATTCGTACGAAAGGAACGTATAAGTTAAGAATAAAGCTATGAAATTGACAAATGTTTTACCTGCTTAACGTTTTTGAAGACATGGTAGAAAATGGAGCTTTCTGCCTGTTGTTGCAAATTAATATTCCGTATTTGGTTCTTTGTAACATGCATTACAGAAACTTCAGCGCTTAGAGCTAGCGTTTCATGTCGGATGAAGAGGGAACGTTGTCATGGCAACGAAGTTTAATTTGCCGGTGCCTATATCCAGGCATTTTGTGTCCTGGGGAACCGAGCCGCCTAACGTTGATGTATGCGACAATGCATTTCATTCCTGCGCTCACCTCGCAACAAGTACAGCCTACATGTTCACAAACCAACTTTCAACTCGAAATCACTACATTATCATACGCTGCGCGAAATATTTTACTCCTTACACTTTCTGACACTTCAGCTTAGCAGAGAATGAAACCTGAAGGCATCATTTACATTCTTTGTATGGTGCTTTTATTTTCGGGAGGAGGGGGGTATGTATGTGCTGTCTTTCGTGTTCGCCCTACAAGGCACGAAAAAACTGTCCAAAGGTCTCTGGGAAGCCATTTAGCTTTAAACGTTACGTCTATATATTCTACCTAAAGCATAATTTTCAAAAGAATATGCCCACATTAAAAAAAAACACAAATTACATGCCTATATTTTATTCAAACGCGATTTTAACCTGTAAAATTGTGCCGTACGCGCCTACCATTAACATGGACAAAATTCTTGCCGTGAGCACTGGAAGTTTGTTCTGTAAGCGCATTCCCAAGGAGCGTCGAAAGGTTTTATAACGCGATTTTATAACATGGAAAAAGTTAAAAACGGCAGCTACCATGTGATTCCAGTAACAGTAGTTTGCATTCCCATAACGTGATGTTCTTAAGAATGTCGATGCGCTAGTGTGAACAAACGTTTTTCTGAAATGCATATTTACATAGGGTATTCGAAGTAATCTGAATATTTGTATGGGAATGGTTTAGAGCACCGAATAAAATAGCGTCAGATACTCCGGGATATTTGATACCACAGACTGACCTCTACCCTTTTGCCATATACGAGATTCGTCTGGCGACGACAGATACGGTGGGTTAGGTTTGTTCTTATGCGTATTTTGCATTTGTGACAAGGTCCTAATAGGGGAATCGAATATAGCTGGCAGAACTACGAACTGTATCGCTCATGCTTTTCGTGCTCGGAACAACCGGCAAATTATTTATACGGCATAGTTTATAGACGTAGTAATTTTCTTTCTAATGACTTCAATGAGCATTTAACTCAATGTGGTTGCCTCGGATTCATTGTGTACTGCTCTTTCGCATGAGTGCTCACACCCTTTGGGTTAATGCGCAAGTGACGGACTTTTGTGTCCCTTGGGTGATTTGGCTAGAAATGAAAATTCTGCGCAGAAAGCCGGCCTTGGCCAGTGGTGTTGCAGTTGCACCTCTACACACACGATGTTCGAAAGAGCATACAATAACCCGAGGAACACGAGAGAGGGCATAAAGCCGAGTCAATGTCTCAGTGTCATCATTAATAAAAGTACTAGCGCAATTAACAAGGTATCCCTGTTAAAGGCGCTATTCTTTTTATTATTGATGACACACCAACTAGCCCCGCTTTCTGCCAATATCTGAGTGGGTATCGATATATTGGGTACCCACGCAAGCCTGACAAAGAAGCAAGTCTTATTGCAGTTTATCTTCTTTCAGTATTAGTTTTAGAGCAAAACGGTTTTACAGGGAGCACATTCGCGAGGGTGCTAAGTACTAACGTGTCGCCCGGTACTGTCTGTTAACGCGCTCAACACGGAGCGGCGCTGCGCGAAATGTGGCTACTACTAGACTGGGATGTCTAGACGGGTTAACGCGGTGACAGCTGAACTGTACAGCAGTGTTACGTAGTGCGGACAAGATGCAGGATTCTCATCCACTTCATGAAATTACACGTGGCGTCTGGTACCACGAAGGCGGACGACTGGACAGTATTGTCATAACTTAAAATGTATCAGGTTTCTCTTTTCGCATTTCAATGTTTAGGCATAGTTAGGTTTAGTGCTAGGTAGGAGCCATTAGCCTGTTGTCCTGGCAGCTAGGTGATTAGAACCAGCAGCTAATAATATTATATAATTCATGTGTCCAAATTTTAACCTATAGGTGGCGTAATTTATTTCTCAAAACACTTTAACATTTTCGAAATCGAGAGCAGCAAGTGATTTCTTTTCCGCGTAGGACTAGGTGTATTGAGGCGTATGCTGATTAAGAAGCGTGTGTTTATGTAGAGTATTAGGCTCTACATATACGAATAACCTCTCCGGCGACAAGTTCCCACTTAAGTGAAGATGGCAAAGAAAGGAAAAACGTTGACTGTGGTTTAGCTCTGGTTAAACCTAACTGAATTGAGAAAGCGACAGTTTCATGGCTACGCTTGTTGTTGTAGCTAGTGTTTAAGCGTTTAGTTTAGCTCTATTGTATAGACAAGGCAAACTGTTCAGATAACGACTAGGCTTTTATTCATTACACCAATGATGACGCTGTATAGAAGTGGTTCGCCTCGAGCATATGCGAAGAGCCGAGCTGGCTGGCGTAGTGTTGCTTTCGCAACAAAATATTTGGGTCGCTCAAGATTACCTCATGGGTAGAGTGGATTCTTCTTAACATGTTAAGAAGAATCCACTCTACCCATGAGGAAATACAAACGTATTTCCGGAATAAACAGGCGGTGCACCACCTGCTTATTCCGGAAATACGTTTGTATTCTTGTTTAAATTTCTTTCAGGGAAAGGAAGGCTTAGGCTCACACTTCTCAATGGATACCTACATTTGACATGTGCATATGCCTCTGGTTCAGAGCCTTATTGCGAACTGGCCTCCTACCTCGCTAGAAGATGAGTGCTAGATGGAAGGTAAATTATATCAAGCCACCCTGAACGCTGCAGAAAGGCTGGTATGGTTGCGGCACAATTCGAAACTACGCGTGTATTTTCACCCACAAAGTTTTCCTTACTTTGGAAGAAAACGAGGGCGATGAGCATTCGGCTCAGGTAGCTGCCTATGCTTCGTGTAGAAACAGATCGTAGGTCAGGACTACAAGGTGCTGGCGAATTATTACAAATGAAATGTCTTTCGGCAGAGTAAGCGGAAGGAGAGTATGTATTTTTGTTTGTTTGTGACAGGCGATTGTAAGCACAATCGTCTTACTGCGAGCCGCACTCTTGAGCTTGATGTTTACTGGCAGAAAGCCAACACTGCACATGCAGATTTATCGCATGTGAACACGTGTGCATTTTTTATTACGTTACTGTTCTGCGTTCTATACTATATCTGAGAAACCATGCCGCGCTCTAGAAATTTGTATATATAAACTTCTACGGTTCAGCACGGTTAAATTTTTAACATTCTGGTATATAAGCACAATGTTCATAACCGCAGTCCAGATCGGACAAAGTAGGACGGCAGCTAAATTGCGCCAGCTTTCCTCAGTGTTGCAATTTATAGTGCTGCAAAAGGTGGCTTGCCTCTACGGATCGCGTAATTTTATACACAGCCTTGACTAATGACTTCGCTGACAAAAATAGCTGATGCGCTTTTGTTACATTCACTTCACGTTAGCCGTAGCGATTTACGAGAATGGGCTGGACCGCAACTCTGGTCCAGTTAAAGGGTAAACGCTTCCTTTCCATCCTTGGCGGAAGGAACTGGTGTTATAGTATGAAAATAGAGATGAAGGAACAAAATACATACACTAAGCTTTAGCGACGTTTCTGAGAGGGCCGCAACGCGGCTTGTGCAATGGTGTTTTCTGCCAACACGAACTTGATAAATGCTTTCTTGGAACGATGAAAGCGTAGTGGTAATTTTTTGGCTTTGTTATTTAGGGGGTTCTATTCGGTTATGCTGACAAGTGCTTCTATATACTTTTATTGCACCATTGGATTAGAGAAAGGGCACCAGATGAACGTTTGTATGGAAGTGACATGCTCAAGAAAACCGACGGTTAGATGGTGAAGTTTGTCTTTTTATTTTCTCACTCTCCCACTTCGCTGCTGTTGTAGTTCTCAGAGATTTGTGAGGAATAGATAACCGATGAGAAAGCAAACAGATAAGACAAATGTAGCAAATTGTATAGGAATATTTCTAAAAACTCGGGCATTGTTTTTTCGGTGCAATTTAAACCAGGGTGAAAAAGAAAACACCACCATATTTTCAGCAATGATTCTAAAGTGTGAATAACAATCAGCAGGAGTTTAGCTCCACCTAAAGGGACACTAAAGACATCCAAAGATGCTATGAAAATCTAATAAACTACATTTGGTGACACTGTCGCCGCATATCCGGCAGCAAAATATCGAATAATTGCTGATATATTGCAATAAGAAGTTGAGGTTTTTTCTTGTTCCCGCCGGTCGAATTCAAACTGTGCCTTCCGACTACGTAGTCGGAGTTGAGTGACGCACACTATGACGTAAGCGGAGACTCCGTGATAGCTAGCGAGCCGGCGCGGTCCGCGGCGTCGCATCCCTCAAGGACCAACATGGCAACAGCGTACTCGCAATGACGGCCACAGCCGAAATAAATAAAACGATGAAGAGAGTAATTTACCGAGCGATGGGCCCATAAAGGAAGAAAAAAAAAAAACAGAGCGCTTGTAATGCACAATACTTTACATGTTTCTCAAGCTTTTGCGCTCCTTCTTGCACTGTGTATAAACAAACCGAGCCCTCGGTCATCGCAACGCTTCCCGACATGTTAACATACAAATAAGATTTAGTTACCAGCAAAATAGTGTCCTCGCTGCTGCGCTTGTCTGTTTTGAAGCTTGTCGCACTTTTTTCCTTCAAGGTTTGTGCTACAGCTCCGTGTTCAGCGAAAATTACGCCCACGGTAGCAGGACATGACCGAAGTGCCGGCGCCACTAAATTTGCCAGCCCTGTGAAATTCCACAATGGATCCAGTGCACAATATAGTGAGCATAGGCATCCAGAACATTAGTTTCAAGTCGTGAGAGCAGGCAGCATGCGCCGATGGTCAAGAAGTTGTAATTTTTAGACTGGCAGCAGAAACATTTTATTGTAAATGGGGCCATGACGTAAAGATCAGAAATATTTCCAGGGAACCTATGGCGCGGCGTAGCCGAGGGGCTGGCGCCGAACGCTACGGAACAAGCAGTGGCGAGTTCGAATCTTACCGCTACTGGCGGTTTTCTTTTTTTCTACAAATAGATTTTTTTTTTACCTTTTGAAATGTATTTCTGGCGCTTCGTTATTTTTGGTTTTTACTTTTTACCCGAGGTCCTTTTTTTCGCCGGGCGACGAGCGCAATATATCGACGCTCTCCTTGGTATGAGCGGCAAGTATGCCCCTTTTGTTTACGACGCCTGCAAATAGCACGTTTAAGGTCTTGTTGACGCAGTATGTTAGTCAGATGTGCCATGATTTAGTGAACAATTGAATGATAATGCGTTTTTCCTTCGGTACTTAGCATATGTATGCTTTTTGTGGCGTACGTAGCTGCAGTCGAGCGGTCAGGTCGCAGTCGAAGCGGCGACGGCGGCGTTATGTTGGCCCAGAAGTGTGAACGAAGGAGCGTGTCGGCGGCAGCGGATTTCGCTCGCTCGCGCCTCCGAATGCTCAAATGGGAACCAGCAAGGCGCATCTGCTGCTCCAAGCTCGTAATTCAGGCGCTGCAGGTCCAAACAAACTATCCGAGTGCGCACGAAATGCCTGAGCTGAAACATAACCAAAACTGAAGTGGGCGCCTGTGGCGCCTCCAAGTATATTTTTGTATTTGCCTTGCAACGTTTACGTTGTCTTTTCGCCGTCGTTTACGTATGATAAAAGCGTGTTATTATATTCGAGACAAAACATACGACCGCATTCAAACGGGCAACGTAATTCGCATTTGTCAGCCTCCGTGATCCCTAGCGCGTCACGTGATTTGTAGTTGCGCGTTTCGGCTGTGGCGGCGATACCTGTATTTCTGTTCTTCCTCTTTACTACCATACATGGCAGTAATTGAATTACAGTAATGAAATTAGTGTAATGCAATTACTTTTTCGGTAATTTGTAATGTAATGAATTACTTTTTCCGTATGGTAATTTAGTAATGTAGTGAATTACTTTTTAGTAGTAATTTCGCAGCAAAGTAATTAATTCCTCTCGAAATTACTTTTACTAAAGTGCGCCATCACTCTTTCAATAGACAACAAAGTAGAGTGCGCGAAGGCAGGAACGACGTGCTGCAATCCGAAGCCAGCGTAACGGATTGGCAAAAGAAGACAGAATTGAGCAGAACTATAGTGAACTAGAATACTCTGAAGACCAAGTTGTTTTTTTTAATAGCTTTACTTAGTTTTTGCATTTATCGAAAATAGAAAGTAATTTCAAAGTAACTAAATTACTCAGTAGAAGTAATTGTAATGTAATTTCATTACTTTTGGGGAGCAGTAATGAGTAATGTAATTTAATTAATTTTCTGTGATTTTCAGAGAAGTAATTAGTAATGTAATTCAATTCCTTTTCAAAATTAATTTTGCCATGCATGTTTACTACCATATAACAGCTCTGTTTTCAGTAAGAGTGGATTTTTTGTAATCAGGAATTGGCACTCTATCGATGCAAGCCCACTTCAGTTTTCGCTTTAGTGTCCCTTTAAACCGCTTAAGGTGTACGAAAGCAGTGTTTGGCATTTTGTGGCATATTTTTAATTCGAGATTGAGCGCTAAAGGAATGGCAAAAGGTTGGCATGGGGTCACATGTCGTTTGTATGTTTGGTATTGGAGGTAAAAAAAATTGAAGGACACCGAAGCTTCGCCTTTAAGAGTTCAATGCTTATTGGGCCCCGTTCGCATCACCTTATCGGGCTCTTCAGCCTGACAACGACATACTTCTCATGACAAATCACTCATTTGAAGACGATGGATGGATGGATGTATAAGGCATTGAATTGGGCGGCAGCTCGCACCGTTTGTTCCAGCAGCGCTGTACAAGCAAAGGAGTATTCTAACTAGCATCCAGTAGCCAACTAGCGCCCACCTCGACCAGCAAATGGAAGCTAATTGTTAAGATGGATGGTAGTCCATCACCATAAACGCTGCACAGGTAAAGGTTACGTCACAATTGTGATAAGAAATCCTGTTGAATTTTTGTTGCTACTTGTTGATCATTCTTCGTTTCTACACTCCACGTATAATCCAAGTAAGGCTTGCGCCTTGAAAAGCGGTCGTACTGGAAGTTTTAGAGGGAAAGATAGGAAGACATGAAACCTTCAGAACTAAGTTCAGCTTTGAAACAACCATTTTAAAGCAATCGCATGCATTGATTTAACAACAATAAGGGAGGAATACGCGCTCTTCTGCGCTATTTATATCATTATTACCATGCTCTGCTCTTGGGAGCTTTTCCACTGACACTAAAATACACATGAGGAATTTTTGCTCCTACCTGGTTGCCCCGCGTGCATACAACTGGGAAGGAAAGGACAATCGTAGGGACTATTATTTGTCACTGCAGTATTGGGAATGATTATTCTCAGCATGTAATATTAAGCGTGACAAAAATGCTATAGCATGCAGCATTGTAAGCTAAATATTATGTTAGCTCTTGTTGCGCCCCCATTAATGAATGAATGAATGAAATCTTTATTTGCCATCAAATACAGATGGGGGGATTGTAGAAAAAAAGCTGTCCATGGACAGCTTGACGGGTCCACAATCCCTTCTTTTCTTTCGGCAGCATGGCAGCATCACATATGCACACATACTCTTCATTAAAACAAGTATACAGGTACATATTTAATATCATGTAAACATAGTAATCATTAGTTAATGTTTAAAAGAAAACAACATAGAAACGCATTATTACAAAAGCAAACAAAAACATCAGCAGGGTTAGACAATATTACATAGAAATCGAAAACATCTCCCGGAGGTCTTTGCAGGATGCCGTGAAAAGATCAAAACGAATTGAATTATAGTAATTTAAAAGTGATGGTATTATGTACTTAAGACTCTGTTTCCCGTAATTCGAACGTGACGTGGGTACTGACCAGTTTTCAAAATGTCTCGTGACGTAGCTTTGAGTGTTGTCCTGTAATTGAGATAGGTTACGTAGATTGTTCACATTCCTGCTGCTGTTGCTTTAAGACTTCAACAGCTCCTGAACTTGTCAGGGTAATCTCATTAGTGCCGTCATACTGATACCGGAAGTTCAGCGCAACTTAAGCGGAAATTACATCATCCCGGAAAAAAATCGGACCGGCGTGAAAGCACAGCGAGGCCAGTCGGTATTGAAGCCTCGTGCACTGTGGGCCTTCGGTCGCATAGAAGTGGTTCGGGCCTGTGGAAGGCAGTGGTGGTTCCTGAACTCACTTTCGCAATGCGGTGCTCTGTCTGTCGTAAGCTGTTTAAGAGTTTATTGAGCGGCGGCAACGTGTGGTGGGAAGACAGGCTCATGACGCTCATCAATCAACACCCAGGGAGACGGTGCACGGAGACGTAGGGTAGTGCTCATTCGAGGCCCAAGAGAGGTGGCAACGCTTGGTTTGAAAATCCGATCCTAGGCCCTCGGTCAAGAGCACTGGGTGCGTCAGGTTTAGCACTACCTCCTGTGCTCCAGAGTGTCCTCAGAGGAAAGAGTGCGTGAGCTCTCCTCTAAATCTTAATGACCCTTGCGGCTTTGTGCGATGTGGAGGAAACAAGCCTGAGCTATGTCAAACAGCATGAGCTAGTCTCAGCGGCTGAGACACAGGGATGGAAGGCGATCGCCGAGAGGATGCCGGTCTTCCTCATGTATCGTGCAGGGAAGACGGAGATCAAGCAAGAGCAGTTCAGCAGTTCTATGAGAACTCCGTCGGAAGCTCACTGCTTTTCGAAGCCCGCGCAGGTGTGCTACGGGCAAAGCTTTATTAGCCGAAGTGTGGTGGACGGAATGAAGGCAGAACAGACCTAAAATGCGCGATGTGTAAGCAGAATAGACCACAATATATGTTGATCTGCTTGGTCCAATGATCCAACCACTGCATCAGAACACAATCGCCTTCCAACAGGCACTTGGATTCTCGCCTTGACCACAGCCTGATTTCGATTCGGCTGCTAGAGATGCAGTGGTAATAGGAGAGACAGCGTACATTGTAGGGGATGTGGAAACGACTGTGGAAACAACGAAGCTATGACTTGCGTTGTGTAAAGAAATCTCTGTAAGGACTAATACATTGCAGGAACAGGTAATAAATCGGATAAAACACTTCCGGAAGTTTTTTCGTTAAGGCCACCCGTTCCAAAGGGGAAGCCACATATCCAAATCCAAATCCGAAAATGAAACCCACTACATGACAAATGTCTCTGCAATATTCCTCCAATAATTCGGTCCTGTGCTAGCTGCATCCACCCGAATAAATTCGAGTTCAATTCAGCATTTGTGTTTTTGCCTGTAAAGCGTGCATTGCCACATTATGCTTTAGGATGCAAAGATGCCAACTTTACAATATAATAAACCAGTCTGACCTGGTAAATTATGGAAGCTGTTGTGTTTCATTGAACAAACATTACCATTGATAAAGCAAACTGCATAAAATGATTACATCTGTTAAATATCAACGTAGAAAATCAAACAGTAAAAACAAAAAGCGCAGCGCGCACGTACTACGACGTGGAGGCCACTATAATAATGTGAATATTGAAAACGGGCTTTAATGAGCTCGTTTAAATCAAGCTTGTTGTCAACAGATAGAGAACAATTTTGTAGTGTTACTACTGTGCACAGGGGTGCAAGTTACTTTTACAAACCAGTTTTATGGTGTGAGGTGCTGTACGCAGGACACTGTAGTCGGCTGTAGTACTTGGAGGACAGAGTGAAGTTCTGCAAATTGCTATGATCACAAAAACAAGAAAGTAATTCAGCATTTTTATTTATTAAAATATTTAAGGCATTATAGCTCGTGCATGGTGCCCGTCATAGCCTGCAATAGAGCTCCTGATCTAAAATATTGTTATAAATTTAATGTTTCCTCTTTTTAAATTTTGGACCCTCTAAATAAACCCCTCGCATATCCTGGAGGCTTTCTGTAGCCGTGCCAGTGTATATTTGACATAATTTTGAAGACACCAAGCAAATTATTGTATAGTATCGCTTATAACTATGATGATTTATTTGAGAATTTTGTATAGTCTGTCACCGACACCTTTTATTTTTCATATATTTTGATCGGTACGGATGAAATCACGTCATTCATGCTGAGGCTAGCGTAATTGAAGCATCAGTAACATTTTACTCGTGTTAAACGGACAACGTGGTCAAATTTGACCAATTATTATTCTCTGTCGAAACTGAATATTTAGTTATTTGGCTCTTTCTGGATAGACTAAAATTTTTCCAACAGCAAAAGGTGTATCCATTGGCGAGAAAACTGGATTAAAAAGTCTGCTCTCCTTATGGCCCGAACTTGTGATGCCCTTACTGAATAGATGAGCTTGCTACCGTCTTGAAGTGATTAGTGATGTAGCGCAACATCTGGGTTCGGCGCTTAAAAATAGGGATCGTTTGCATATCGGTAACGGCGAAGGTGCATATAATACTGCGATGGTATCACAGTGCGTGAAAGGTCAGTTTTCGGCGAAATTTTTCTCTTTGTGATCGAAACGCGGCAACCTATCAATAAAGGTTACCATAAATTTATCCGCAGTGTCGTTTTAACACTACACTGGTTATAAGAGGCTCTTGAGTTTTCCAACATGTGTCTGTACGTGAAACTTCAGAACGAAGCTGCTACAATGCATAGACTCTCTGACACTATAGCGCCACATGTCAGGCGCCACGCGTTATAACGACTAATATAAGAAGGTGGATTAATAATAAGAAAGCCTTCTTGTTTTACCGCGATAGGGCTTAATATCTCGTTCTGCAGAAAATCTCATATAAAAAGTTACCTGAATTTGCCACGAAAAATCAAGAGGGAGGTTGTAGTTAGCTGATGGCTTGGGCGGAAATTGATTGTTTCGCGAGTTGTATGACATCACATCATATGACACAGACGAGTTAAGACCTGACAACTCAAGCGGCTTCCTTCAGATGGGAAAGAGATCAGAATAAAATCTAGGAACCTTAGGTATCGAGTTACATACGCTGCTCCTAGGCTACGCAGCACGCTTTATGGCGCCGTTGAGCGGGGTTTATATCTTTGTGGGGTGGTGTTCCACATAACTTGGTAAATTACGACTGTATTCTAATGAATATAAGTGAGATAACAGAGGCACGATTTATTACATTAGTGATTAAGCTAGAGACAAAATGCGTGAATATGAAGGTTGATTCTTAATGGGACCCTCAGACCGGAGTCAATAACCTATCGCATCATCAATTTTTCGCCGTTATTGACTAAGCTAAAGTGACCCCCAAGTTTTATTTGCCGCCAGTTCTCTTTCTACACAGCAAAAGTAATGTCACCTCAATATATTTTGTTGGCTACTTCATTGGCGAGTACAAGAATTGAAGTAAATGAGACGCGAAGTAAGAGCAAGCGCAGGCGCCGAAATTTTTGGAAGCATGCACAGAAAAGCGCCGATAGCGCGCCAGGGCCGTCTGTCGCTTTGCTACGAGAGAGGAGCTTTATGAGGTTACAGCGTGCTTCTCGTCAAATGTGAAGCTTCGTTCAGAGGCGACTAGGTAGTTTGTTTTAATTATCTGTAAATGCGGCTTTTATGAACAATGCGAAGAAATATTTATCAGCATAGCCTGTAGGCGTAAACAGTAGTGTACACTGGTGTGTAGCTCTGCCAGCCTGGAGTTGCTTCAATCAGTGACTTAGATGGCAAAAAAAGCGAGTCCATATTCTGAAGTGCCTGATACTTGTGGCTGTCCGGAAAAACTTATCACGCCTAATTTTCTCCGACGTAGCCACTAAGTTTATGCCGCTGCGTGTGGCCTAAACAATGCGCGGACACTCATGCGCACTAGCGTAGAATGGCGTGGGGGAAGGCACTAAAGATTAAGGTGACTGGAAATAATAGCAGTGATTATACCATGGGCCTGCAGAAAGAATGCTTGCTCCACTTACTTGTCCGTGCGTTACAGCGCTGCGATGGAGTCGGCAAACATAGTATCAGACTAGAATAGCCAGATACAATGATATAGCCATGGCCATTGTCACATGGCGGCCACGGAGATATTATTTTGTAAACCTACTAGCATAGCTATTCTTTTTCTGCTTAGCAATGACAACACATGCGCATACATGACGTATCCACGTGCCGCACACTTACCGCCCGCCCGTAACGCTGATCCCTAACAACAGGCGTACTCTTTTTCTTGAGAGAGGTGAGGGGCTTGTCTTGGTGCACTCCGTTCGTTGCTGTAGCCACGGTGTGCTGCCTATATCGCTCTTTGTAGTTATTGCAATCTCCACTCATCGACTTAGAAGGGCTACATGCACCAAGGTTCAGCACTAAGTGCTCTCTCTGCCCCTCTCTCTCTCTGATTAGCCGCTTCGTAATGATGGCTGTCATTGCGCCGGTCAGAAAAACAAATCAGTCCTGTTTGTTTTCGTTTAAAATTAGGATAGTTTTAAACAAAGCTTCATGAGAACGAGCTAGGAGCAACTGAAAAAGCTTTGAAAGACTGTGAAAAGCACCTACCTGAGAAATTCATGACAAGAAAAATACCGCCTATCAGATGGTCAAGCCTTAAAACATTTGTTGTGGTTTAGCTCTGGTTAACACTAGTTCAATTGAGACAGCAACGTTGGACTTCTTTTGCCTGCTGCATTATTCCTCTATCACGCCCTAGCAGTGTAAGGTGCTACATTATTGGGGTAACTCAAGCTCATCCTTTAAGGGTATGACGCGAGATCGTTAGCTACAAGCCCACATAAAAATGAGAAGGGTTCAATGCTGCTGAACCCAATATGGAGCGAAAGTATTAGCTGCGGATGACCGAGCGTTCTTCTTCTTCTTCTTCTTGGCTCTTCAAGGTCAAACGTGGCCCTTCCTGGAATGACGCGACGGGCCGAAACATGGCCCAGTATTGATATCGCAATAATATTCTCACTCATGAGTTTCTTTTCTTGGAAGCCCAAGTCGCCATAAGGGTATGCACCAAAGTCATGCGCTTGAACATTTCATTGTCTCTTTCACTTCTGCAAATAACCTGAGTAGGAGGAGAAAGTCTTAACGAAACGTTTTTCATAAAGACTTTTCCTAAGACTTATTTCTTCTTCCAGGACATATGCTGCTAGCTGAACGCTCTAGTCAGTGCAAACGTAACCTATATTGCATAGTCATAAAATACACTTGCAGAAAACATGCAAAGGCCCTGCTACACTTCAACACCAATAGCGCTATAGAGAAAGTCCACAATCCAAAGCTCATACTTACTTATTTTTGCCGTGTCTTCTCTTTTGCTCTTTGAAAATACAACGAAATAAGAAAGACTGGGGAGGTCTCTAGCTAGAAATCAACTGTTTAGCGAAATAGACTAAGTTTTATAACATTTTGCTGCGATATGTTTTCAGGCTAAGAAAGCTAATTTGAAAATAAATTGAGCATTAGGGTAGCCATAGCTGTGAGCGTGAGATCTCATCTAAATATAAATGTAGCAAAAATAAATCAAGAAAATTCCCTGCTTTTCTAGATTTTCCTAGTTCGAACCAACAAATTTTCTACTGAAATCCTTCAAATCTATCTCTATCTCTCTTTTTTCATTTAAACGTTTGAAGGTTACCCCTTAATTTTTGGAGGTAACCATCCCGTTGGTAATATTTGATTAGATTGGATACAAAGTTTTTTAGTATTATATTAATTGCCCATACAAAGGGTTATTGACAGATGTGCGGACACTCTGATGACACACTCAGTGCAAACACTGTCCACACACTCCGCCGACTCTATCTGCGGACGCGCTCTGTTCACTCACGTTACGCATGAGTCAAGGAAAGGCTCATGACAGGCCATGGCAATATTAGACTAGGAGCACCTTTAATTCAGCACCTAACGGCAGTGGGCTTTTCACCGAACAACTCATCTTCACACATTGTATGGACGCAAGGGCCTTATCATCGCTCTCTCTTGAACTTTATTAGAACAGCCAACCTCTTTTCTTTCATTTAATACCCTTTAAATTTTTTACATATTCCATTATGCCTTGAGGCAATGAACAACGTTATTAAAAAACAAACAAAAAAAACTATTCAATAGCAACGCTTCTGTTATTATATGCCATTCTTCGTCATTTTGAAAAGTTAAGAGAGGTAGAAAAAATTTTCAACTACCGCCGGAATTCTCTTAAAAAGCTTGCATGCAGCTCCGTGTCCTTCCTAAGGCCAATCGTTTATGTCACAGTCATCACCCACTTCTTTCAAAACCTCCGTCACCTGAGTACAAAGATTGATTCTCGAAAGAGGCTTCCATTCAGCATATTCGCTATATTTGTGCTGCAGTGATAGTTATTGAAGTACCCGTGACGTGTAGGTCGATATTAAATAAAGGGTTGGAGATATGGAGGGCTACTTCGCTTAGGTAACAAATAAAAATTTCCAATGTTATGCACCAAATATATTCCAACAAAAGTTTCTTCTTGCAAAATGCGGCATTCCGTTATTACTGTATTTTATTGTGTTTCCTTCTTCAAGGAAAAAAAAAAAACTAGCAGCACCCATTCTCGAGCCCCGCTTTGGTGGTGCAGTAATTAGGATGATCTGCGGCTGTGCCCACGGATGCGGAATCAAATCACGGCCTGGGCGGCTACTTTTCTAATGAGACAAAAAGCAAGGCTCCCGTGTGCTGTGCGATGTCAGCGCACGTTAAAGAACCCCAGGTGGTCGAAATTTCCGGAGTCCTCCACTGCGGCGCCTCTCGTAGCCTGAGTCAGTTTGGGACGTTAAACCCCATTAACCATCAAACCAACTCATTCTTGCCTTGTACGAACGAGCAGACAACGAAAACTAATAAATATTAATAACTGAACCTCATTTGGCCGCGCAACTTTGAAAAGCCTAATCGTAATGAGCGCAATACACGTAACAGCTTGCTGGCAGAATTGCTGACAGGTGCTCTTGTGCCAGGCACTGCGAGACTGGGGAAATAACTTCGTCGCTCATAAACAGAGAACGATCAATCAGGGCCGCGCTATCAAATTAACATCTGCTCACTGGATAATTACTGAAAGAAAGACCTGTGTGCAAAGGACCAGAACGAAATACTTAATGGAAAAGTTGGATTCTGTGAGCTTGGCATGATTACCTATGTAACAGCTGACGAATGAAGATGGTTGCGCAACTTTATTGCTGAAGCGAAAAGCTGCTGTTAAATAACACCAAAAAGAAAAAAAAACAACGAAAAACAGAGGCAAAAGACGCAAGATTATTAGCGTCTAACCACGTGTAAGGAAGTTAGTGTTGATATTGCAACCATACTGACCAACCTTCAATTATGAGTCCGTTTATGCTTCAAGTATGCATTTTGTATCAAGAATTGCTTATTGTGGATGCATGTGCCATACAATAAGAACAAACTACTTTACTATGAACCGTTACCTATAAATATGTAGTGACTATTTTCGGAACTATTTAGTTTGTTGTAGTGATCAAAAATACTTTTTATTGCCAGAATACTAGTTGCAGCTGGATTAAGGAAAAAAAGGTTTTAAAGTAATAATTATTGTAATCGTAAATAGAAGCACTTGAAAATTGCGACAAAGAAAGAAAAGGACAAAATTTTTAGCATCTACCCTCTGCTCAGTAAAGGTCCTAATTTTAGAGTACGCTATATATATTTTTTGGAGTAAATTTTCCTGTGGTATTGCTGTAATCAACACATAGCCGGAGGCGTAGGGGCTTGTAGTGTAGAAAGTATTATCGGGATTCGAGGGCCCGAGATAATCCAGCGCTTAACAGCTTCCGGAAAAAAAAACCTCTGGATTTCATATTGTAAAGACGACATGTGATGTGCTCGCGTGTGTGGAGAACGACGAAGTGTGTGTGATTCGTGCTGGGCGCCGCTGGCCTGAAGTTGTTCATTAGGTCAGCTACCCCTTTGTAAATATCTGTAAATACATCCGTGTATCTGCGTTACATTATCTTCAAATCACTCATTCATGTGCGTTATTCTCCAGCACATAAAGGTTTGGCAGTACATATAGTTTATTGCTGCTCCCACGCTGCGATATTAGGGCTGGCAAGAAACTCCGTCCACTTTCGGCACTTCAAGGACCAATACTATTGGGGTAGATAGATAGATAGATAGGAAGGAGAAAGGAAGGCAGGGATGTTACCCAGAAAGGCCTCCTGTTGGCTAGCCTACACGTGGGAAAAAAGTTAAGGTGATGAAAGAGTGCAAGAAAAAGGGGGCGTGAAGCACAGTCAGAGTTTTTGAATCAAGCTGGTGGCTGAATGTAACTAAATAGTGCCCTGTATGCTTTGAAGGTAGTCGACTTTCGTGGCCATAGACCAAGGATCGTATCCGCTCCAAAAGCTCGAGGATCGAGGCGGTCCAGCGCATACCGCAGTTTATGGTAGACTTTCGTTACGTTGCATACTGCATTCTCACCGCTGTCGTAATTTTCATTTTGTCAGCTCGGAGCCTCTACAGCTTCTTTGGCTGCCAACAGGGTCTAGTCATAAGCACCAATCCTACGAACACGTGATGATACTTATTCAAAACTGAAAAAGAAACACTTAGTTCAACATAATTATGGTGAACTAAAGTGTTCCCACTTCATTGCTTTCTAGCGATAGTTGCTTAGTGGACTTTTGCATGGACGATATGAAGAATGTCGAATAAAAATCAAGATGATTCAGGAAAGGGTCTTGGGCGGAGAACACATCTATGGCTGTCATTTCTCTACCCAAGAGAAAAGAGTCAAATATATTTATTTAGTGTACGTTTCAAGCGAATAAAACGTTCTGACCGAACGGCCGCTGATGTGCGTGGTCACATGGGGTAAACTGAGCAAGCTTCTAATTCGGCAAGATGCGAAGAGAAAGGCGAAAGGTAGCATGGTCGTTGCTGTGGTAGAGTTTTCATATTGTTCCTTCGTGTTTGCACACGTGCTTCAAAATAGCGCTAATTTATTTATGTGGCACTGCTAGCCGAAAATTTGGGTTGGGTAAATGAAAAACTCAAATTCTCAAATACGTTATATTTTGCTTGTTAGACGCACAGAGCTTGGTCCCTTCCTTGAGACACGCTTTCGTGCCTAATTGGCCTCTTCGCGCTTGTCGCGTTGCGAACCAACTAGAGCTTTTTTTAGGCCGGAGTGGTACAGACCACCCCAGTATTTCTTAGTCGCGTCTCTGAGAAAGAACTTCCAGGAGTTGGATCGGCGGCACCCCATAGAGTGACAGGGGCAGGGGGGGAGGCTGTTATAAAAGCGATCTCTCTTCGTGCCATGTCACCTGAAAACTATCACCTGCCTCACACAAAGCGTACAAGAACTATGCTTAACTTTACGGAGGGCAGGTCCTCCAACAATGACGCTCGCCTATACTAAATAACTTGGCATCTTAATGCAAGACATCGATGAATAACCTCTCACTTTAAAATATGCGGAAGCTTCCATCGCTTTCTTATAGAGCCCAGCTCTACTTTTTGCACTGCTGGTCCCAAAGTCAATCACTTGCGCGTTTGATCTTGAGCCGCCGTACTGTCCAAGTCACTACACGCTCATCAATGTCCCTAGTCCGTAGCACTACCCGGGGCTGCCGAACGATCTGCCTGATTGTGGACACGAAGGATTGATGCAGACCCCACGGGTCTATGCGGGGGTTTAACAACTGCTTGGTCGGCGCTTAGCTGCTCGGGCTCGCGATAGATGAGGTGCGTGCCGGTGCAAACACGTCATTGCCTCAGAACAGGCGTCAGGCCGAGTTTTATCACCCAGCCGAAATAGACGACGAGAAGCAGTAGCGAAGAGAAAACGTGATCGGCTGAATCAATGACCGGCGAAGAGCGAGATGTTCTCACGGAAAAGAAATGTCAGTACGACCTTGTAACCATGCTTAACAATGCTGCATCCCAAATAAACGCGTTTAACCGGGACGAACATCCGCATTTTTTTTTATTTAGAAACCCCATCACGTGCACCTTACTTTCAGGCTTTTGGAAAGATGCGCGTGTGTCTCCGAAAGTTGATGCCAAACTGTTATCTCTTATTTCTCGAGCATTCGCTGTGTATGTTTCTGGTAGTGAATTATTTCGAGTGGAGGGGCGACAGAAGTCCAGAAAACTCATAAGTGGATTCTAAAGCCACTTCCTTTCTTTCGTCCTACGTTGCAGCTTACGTTTCCGGGTCGAAATAAAAAAGAATGGATGTCCCCGTGGCGTGAAATATAGTTCAGCTAATTAACTGAAACCAATATCTTCTCCCAAAGTAAAAGGTGATATTTATCTCGGGAAGACGCAAGAATGCACTTATATAAAACGAACGTGGCTGTCTCTTCACATTGTTTGCAGTAACTGCGCTGCTGTACAAATATAACTGTATACTACCGCACACTACTGGACTTAAATCCGACAAATAACGTCCTTTTGTAGACTTCAAGGTACCCTGCAAAAAAAAAAAATACAAAAAGGAATTTTCCACCTGAGCTGCAGAGTTCTGCGCTGAAGACTTGGTAGATGACATTAACAGTCATTTTATTCATTTGCACGAGTAGGTCGATCGTTTAATGCACGTGTAGCAGCGCTTTCAGATGAGGCCCCGAGAAAACATACCAAGCGCACAAAGAGCGTAATTAGCATGTGTCTTTATGTACTACTTAACTTGCTTAAAGTGAGAAATCATAGTTAATTATTGTGCTCAACGCCCAGTTTTGCGGACGTAACCCTTACCACATCTTGACAATGATGGTGATCATGGGGAACTCGGACGGCAAGTTAACATTTACTAAGACTTACTGGTTTTGGTATAATATGAATGTGTGGCAGCTTGAGGATATGAGCAGGCGCTGCTTCGCTCTAACTTTTTTTTGTGAATTAGTTCAATTTGTTCAATATCCTTGACGCCTGCCTTCATTCTTTGATTTCTGTTCTGTGCCATTCTTTGAATGCGAGCGCACCGTTTCTCTGCCATTCATAAACTTGTGCAATTGACGCTTTCATCGCCACCCTATTTTGCTGCTTGCAGCTTAAAGTCGGCTGAAGATGGGATGAAACGTTTTGTCGTAAATAGAAACGTACCTGACTTCGACGACAAGCCAAAGCACCGCCATCTCAAGAGCGACGGCCGGTCGAGTCAGGCAAGAGCGAGCCAACGTCGGCCCCGATTGCCTCACACGCAAGGTCAGGCAGCAGCCCGCTCATGCAAATGAGCTTGTTCTGCTAAACATAAATGCCTGCTCGGCCTAATTCAGAGCAAGTACATTTGCATACACTAGTAGGACGGCCGACAAGGGGATATCTTCCCGTTCGCCCCTCCTTGTAGACGGTGAAATTTCGTTGCTGTCGACAATGTACGACCTTTACGCTATCATAGCCTTTCTTCTTCGAGTTTTATTCTCTTTTATGCTTCACTCATGATTAATTTTCTTAACTCATGGCCTTGCGACTTTCATTACAAGGTGCGAAATACATCCTTTGGGAGTTGTAAAACATATCCTAGAGGCGCGTTTCTTGAAGGAAATTTTCCGGCGCATGGCTGCTATCATCGACGCCCAAAGGAATACGCTGTTGAAGTAGGAACACGCATAGTAAACAAGAATAAGAATGGTAATTTTGCCAGCTCAGTTATGTTTAAATGTTGTCAATCTTTTTTTTTTTTTGAAAACACATGAAGATTTTTGAAGCAGTGAAAAATGTTTGAGGGCGAAGTTCGCACCGTAATTTAATCTTGAAGACAACGTTTTTTTTCTCATTCGACAATGTTTTCATCACTCGACAACTGCAGTCTTCGCCATCGCTATCTTGTTTTTGGCTCTGTGGGAAATCATTCGACGTAAGCACATATGTTTTCAATTCTTTTATATGAGGATGACTTCTAGCCATAAGACTGGAAACTAACGAATAAGTAGCAATTTTTCCAAAAACGTATACCATTTTAGGTTTCAGGGTAACAAGCAGTCACATTTTTATGAGTGTGGACAAACTGCTACGGGAAAAGGCAAGTGGTCATTGGTGCTGTCTGAAGAAAGCTGCCAACACTAGTGAACCTAGCTCGACGTTTTCAACGCATTCTAGTTCGCCATATGCTTCGAGGCAAGTTGCTCATTGAAAAGTAACTCAAAATATTTAGTTCAACAAAGAAAGGTTTCAAACGAGGTTCCAAACAAGTCTTCGTCTGCACAGTACACGCATGCGCACAGGTAACGTTACAGAAGTGACCATGGAGTCGTCGTCGTTTTCAATGGGTAAAGAAATTTTTAAGCCGAGAACATTATTGGCCGCAATCATTGAGGCTCTCATTCTTAAACATAGTAGGCTACGCGTTTACCTATATATGATCATCGTTTGTTTAAAAACAATTTCAAGGAATCTGGCAAGTGCTGAAAGGTAACGGGATGTATGTCTTGAGAACAATATTCTCTTTTCATGGGCAACTCAGCAATCACACGTACATGATTATATGAGCAGCAATCAGTTTGCACAGCAAAACTACGTTATTTCGAATTTTATGGGAGCTGGGGAAATTTGCCAGCCCACTAGGTGTAAAATGTCCATGGAACTGAAAAGAGCAACATAACAAAATGCCTCTCTTCTGGATACTTTATTTTTGAAAATAGCTTCAATTGTATTATTGCGTTCGACATTTTTTTGTATATAATTGCTTATGTTGAGCTATTCCGAAGAATGCTACGCTTTCCTCAACTCCACTTACAAACGCGGGCACACCTTACGAATTAACAAAACACCACGCGCGCAGAATCAGTGCATTGTAATACAGTAACGTGATACGTGACGGCAATGATCACTGACATAGCATTACGCTCATGCAAACAGAGTGAAGAAAATGACGAAGCACAGCTGCAGCCGTAAGTATTCAAACCAAATTTCACAACTGATTTTCACAGCGAGACGCACAAAACATTTATATTTCGCTGACAACTGCGTCACTTATTCCAAAGTAAGTCACTACGATCAGTCCCTCACACTCATTCATTTTACCTCATCTATAGTGCCCAGTGCACATACGAGTGTGGTAGAGTTCCTGAGAATGAGAAAACGTTTTTGCTAGAAATACGTACGTGTGAAAACACCGGATAGGGTGTAAGGATTAGACAGCCTTCCGAGTGTTAGGAGGCCGATATAAAAAGGTTTTCTCTACGAGCTTAGCGAGCCAGGTTTTCAGCGGTAAATCGTGTGAAATCCATGTGCGCCAAATCAATCATGAGTAGCTCGAACTGACAAAAGCCCCAAGACTGAAAACACATTAATCTTTAAAACTGATTAGGAGTAACGATTCAACTTAAGAAAATAGTTCCCACTGAAAAATGTATACTGGACAAAAATTGGAAGGCAGATGAAGCATCCTACACATATAGTAACCACTAGACTAAATGACTATGGTGTCCCCTATAATACACATATTTGTGTCCGATTCCTATTTGTGAGGTTCGCACATTCCCGGGGCTTGAATTAAAAAATTACAGGTAATTCGTGACATTCATTCGTTACATACGCAGATGCTGCTTCGGTGTATCAAAGCGGCTGCCGCTTGCCGCTTTACCCTTTTTTGTTCTGGTCTCCATGGTCACCGGGCTGCAATAATAACCATCACCTTCTCTAATCTCTTCTCTCTGGCCACCTGCCTCCCTTCTTAATCCTCTCCACTCGCAAGATTCTTCCTTCCCGGACATCAAGGGCATCAAACGAAGAAGCAGCAACGACACGTGATAACGTCTACCGGAATGGGCGCTGTACCGCTCTACTTTTAAAGATTTTACGTATAAGCGTTAATACCTTTTTTCTGCTGCAGCCTTTGCTAATCCTCGATCGCGTATGCACTTTGCTATTCGCACAATAACTAATTCCTTAATTTGTATCTCGATACTTCCTATATACTGACTAGCACACCTCGTAAGGTGCCATGTAATCTGAAAGGTCTTCCGACACCGATATAAACTCCCGCTTTACTCACAGTAGGGCCATTGTTTAACCTGTACCAACTACACCACTGTAGCAGAGCTCTAAAACCTCCAATGGCGTTCTGCTACACTGTTCTAGCGGGGGTAAGTTTAAAAAAAGGACCCTATAGTGCACGAACGTGTCTGTGCGACCTAGGAAAACTTGCCTTACTCTAGATATAGGGACCCAAAAGATTGAATCCATACACCAGTCTACTATTTCTTAAGGGCTGCTTGATTAGCAGATCCTGCCAACTTGGTGATGGTACGTGATCTTGTGAAGTCACAGTGCTCGTCGACCGATCAGTACCCGGTCATGTTACTTTTCCAGCTTCCCCCTTTTAGAGGCATGGTCGGGAATACCTGCTTGCAAAGACAATGCCTACGACGACGATGCAAACTCTAACGATGACGACTGATTTCTTAGAGAAGGGAGCTTTAATGCTATCGCATTCATGTTCCGCTTTCCTGATACTAGGCGTACGTTTAAAATACACCAATGTGGTTGGTATGTCTGTTTAGTTCTGCACAGGGGTGTGCCTGATAGCCGATGTTTGGCCTCGCTATATAAACGTAAAGCAAGTATTGAAATTTTGATGTATTAAGCGCAGAGTTTAGTTGTTCCATGTGTGCACATATGTACAGTACTCACGGATTGAAATAGGACACTCGGAGCGCGTGGCCGTCGCTGCATGCAGCGCCGCCCGTGGATGCTCATGGAACCAAGGTGCTGCATTGTGGTATAGCGCGAGGGGGAGAACATCTAAAAAGCAGAACTGCTCCTTCCGGTCGCCAATAAGCCGGCCTGTTGTTTACCACACTGCTTGCATGCAGGGACAGCCACGCGCTCCGAGTGCCCTATTTCAATCCGTGAGTACTGTACCTTTCAGCGCTAGTTATAAATAGTACAATTTGGCTGTGATTGGGCGCAGCACACGGTACTGGCCCACCTAGCGCGAAAGAAACTTTTCCGAGAGCCCAATATGTCGAGAAGGCCCTTTGAGCAACACAAGGGATCCAGGTAAGAAGGAGCTAGCTGTCGAGATGGCGGCTGTTGAAGTGCTCTTGCTGAGAAGCTTGGGAGGCTTGCAAGCGGGAAAGGGCGACTTGGCGAGCACGGCCGGCGCGTGCAATGGCTCCACGGGCGTATTTAGAATGGGGAACCAGATACGCGAAACAGCCTGTCAAGCGGCAGTTGAGGCTCATGGCAGTACAAAAGGTGAAATAGAGAGTAGCCGGCAGTGTCGGGACGGGATGAGTTATACGTAAAATGTGCCGTATGAGAGGGTGACGTCCAAGTCACGGTGGTCAGAGGAGACTACGGGGCGAGCAGATCAGTAAGTGTGCGATTGAGTCGCTCAGTCAGGCCGTTTGTTTGTGGTTTCACGCTGAATGAAGTAACTGTAGCAGAGGTGCACAAGTCTAACATTACTTACTCCAGCCTAATTTGCGCATGACCCAAAAAGTCAGCACACTATACATGTGCCTCCTTATAGGGAATAAACGTTGTTAACCACCCGACGTGAGGCCGCGCATAGTAAGAAGATTGCCATGTGTGAGCTAGGAAGATAGTTAAAAGAGAAACAAAACGTCGGTTGACTCACTTAGCTTGCCTTTGGACGTGGAGAAGCAGGCAAGTATTCACCGCTCCTACGCAGCGAGGCAGAGCTGTTAGGAAATGATTTGAAAAATTAACCTTCGAAGTAATCGCTTCGTTCAAACGACGCGTGCTGTCTGTCAGGTCCCAGGCCAAGGGGAGGTTCAATCCCCTGTGGTATCTTTGTGTGATATAAAGGGCGCTCGAGTTGATCACGTGGCCGTAGCGTTCCTTCACGGGCAAAACAAGATGGGATATATTAGAAGTTGCGCTAATGTGCAATCCATGCATCATAGGTGTCATCGCGTGAGTCGTACTTCGGCAACTGCCCACGATGCCCATGAAACGACGCCCAAGTGTTAATAACTGCAGTATGCCTGCAGATAAACCAATGAAACTGGAAGGCGTTCAGATGTTGAATATGATGTCTTGATAGCATTTGTTCATCATCTCGAGGCATCACCAGAGCACGGGGAAATCCCGAGTTTCAGATGTAAACGTGACACCACATTCATCAAGTTATATGCACGTGTCTCGCACTTGATTTTTTATTCAGTAGAAAGGAAAACAAAGAAAGCACTGAGAAAGCCCAGAATGAAGAGAAAAAAAATGCCCAGTGATAAACGGGATCTTCTTGCCTAACCATGACCTTCTCTCAATGGCATAAAATGCAGTTCTGGGTCACGTAAACACGTGGAAGATTCTGCCTACCAACCAGAAAGTTGATATGGTGTTCACGGATCGACAGCGGCCTCAAGAAACAATTTGGCGGGGGATTGAATGCGGCAACGGGCCATACTACGGATCTCGAAAAGATTCGACCCTCTTGCTTTACACACATATTGGAACTGGTGGAATGAAGATACTTTGAGTAGGCAAGGCTCTCATATCGACGGGGAAATGAAGCGCGGGCCCTTGGGTCTACATAGCAGTTCAGGCGCGCTGAACTCTGGGCTGAATAAAAGAATTGGCAGTTTTAGTATTTCGGCTCCTCGTATCTACATTTTATTTGGCGTTCAACTTCTATTGACGATACATCTTTTTTCCCTTATCAAAGTTACACTTTCAATGTTAGTTCATGACTCTCTAACTCGACTTAGCTGTCCAATGCTTTCATTAGGATGACTTCTGTAACCCTACATGGTATTCTTCAGAAGTAAAGAACTCCACTCCCGGCATTTTGCTTCTCTGAATACGTATTGCTGAAATCAGTTTATAGCTCAAGTTTTTATTTATGCAATCTGTGTTTATTTAAAAAAATTTATGCAATCTGTGTGATCTGCGCGTCACTGGTTAGGTAGCTTTTCTGTCCTGCATGCCGCACTATCTAAAGGAAAAAGCTCAAGTACGCACCTGAACCTAATCGGATAGCTTAGTGTTAGTTTCTATTCCTTATGGATTGCTTTTCTAGCACAATGGTATTTTAGCCTGTTAAGGGCGATAGAGCTTGGCCTTTGATTTCGGCTATTCCGAAGCGTACTTCAATCTTATTATAGGCGTAATTATATAAGCATAATCGTTGCTCACAAAGATATAACAGAAAATGGTGGAATATCATACACATGATAATCACAGACAAATAATATAGCATAGAAATAGACAAAAGCTATCGCCCTTAATTGCCCTTATATTGGGGCAATTTTTCCCATGTTTATATTAGAATGGCTTGCCTTTCTGTTCATTCCTGATTGCATCACACTGTTGATGATGCCTTCATTCGTTGGTTTTGCGCTTGGTCACAAACGCATCACTAGGGGAACAAAACATGCGCCGAAATTTTAGTGCTAAAACGTGATTATTTTCAATGTTATAAGCCACAAAGTAGGAAACGAAGGTAAACTGAGTGTTCTTATTGCTCTTTCCTTTATCTCTATCAACCCAGTTGCGACGTGATCGCAGTACAAAGGCGCCTCTGTCAGAGACTTGAGCTGAGCTTCGACAAGCTGGCCTCCACATCCTCGATTCCAAGCAGAAACACGTGTTGTTTCTTTTGTCCAATCACACACACACACACACACACACACACACACACACACACACACACACACACACACACACACACACACACACACACACACACACACACACACACACACACACACACACACACACACACACACACACACACACACACACACACACACACACACACACACACACACACACACACACACACACACACACACACACACACACACACACACACACACACACACACACACACACACACACACACACACACACACACACACACACACACACACACACACACACACACACACACACACACACACACACACACACACACACACACACACACACACACACACACACACACACACACACACACACACACACACACACACACACACACACACACACACACACACACACACACACACACACACACACACACACACACACACACACACACACACACACACACACACACACACACACACACACACACACACACACACACACACACACACACACACACACACACACACACACACACACACACACACACACACACACACACACACACACACACACACACACACACACACACACACACACACACACACACACACACACACACAGGCGCGCGCGCACGCACGCATGCAGACACACACACACGCATGCGTCTGTCATGTAATTGAATAGGTGACGATGGGAGTGACGACTTGGGGAAGAAACACTTTTCTAAAACCGTAAGCTTCTCTCTACCCGTTGGAATAAAGTTCTGTAATGCATCGCTGATCGTCGATGAGAGTAGAGCAAAAAGGGCTGAACAGGCATGACACTTTTGATCTCCTGCTGATGTAACCTCGCACCCTCGTCTCTATTTGTACGTGAGAAACACCATGAAGGTTACAAATATTTAAAGCAAATTCCCCTTAACATACCTGCAAGCAACGAAGAAGCCCTCCGGCATTCGAGTGACTGTCATACAACGTGTGTCGCCTTGCACACCATGCCCTTGCCGCACTGTTTCGCCAGATTTCTATCATGCATACCCTGCCGTAGCCGGTCGCTGAAGCGGTAAGCGGTTCGCCTGGCCTGAGTTTTCGACTTGCCGACACCGCAGCAGAGGCGTGGGCTTCGAGACAGTTTTCACCGAGCAAACTATATCCTTCCCGGAACTTCTGTAAATACGAAAAGCGGCTTGCGGTTAATAGCGCGCAGCACCCCGGCGTGGCTTCAGTATGTGTACTGCGGGTGGCGTCAACGCCGACGGCACTGAAACGCGAGAGTGACCTAAGAAGACCTTTGACATTGAAAATAGTTTCATTCGGAGAGGTTATTGACTGATGGCTAAACGACCACGAGGGCACTGGCCAGCTTAGGCGGATTGAGGAAGAATTAGAAAAAGGGGCGGACACCTCAAGCAGGCCATTCGCAGCCAAGAAAATAAAAACGCGCAGCGCCTTGACGTCGTCCTCCATAACCCGTTTGCTGCGGGAGGCTTCTCACGCAGCAATTCTGACGGCTCAAAACTGAGACAAAAGCTAAGAGCTCTTTAAAACATGCCAGTAGTGACTTACTTGATATTTTGAGCCGTTGTACAGAGTCGTCGCGAGGTTACAGTCCATCGAAGGCCTGCGATTGAGAAGGTCAGGCAAGAAATATAAAAGGAATTAGGCTGGCGACAAAGCTGCAAAGGCGGTAAATATATGAGTTGGAAAATAGAATGACGCCGTAGAAGATATTCAAGCAAGAGAGAAAAAAAAAGAACAAAAAGCCAAATACCTTTGAGGGCCACAAGCTCTGTCTTAAAAGTGCGATGCGAAAGCATTATGGCTCCCGTATAGATATCCTCTATGAACTCGAACTTGGCTCCTCACTTGTTCAGTAACTCTAAATATGCCGCCATTACATCTTAGTCATCGATATATAATCGTAAGCTATCACATTATCTGATAGAAGTGTCGGTCTAGTTATAAAGCCCGGCATTAATCAAGCCGTAAGAACGTGTCTGCATTAACTAGTGTAGTGTGTCTGATTCAGGATATATGAGTTCAATTCCCTTCTCAGAGAAGCGATCCGATTTGGCATCTTCTGTCAACCAGACCACGTCATGCGGTTTTGTGAGGACTCACAAGCCGCTTCAGCGCCCGCCCCTATCTCCTTCCAACTATCATTTGCCAAAGGGATAATTGTTTTTCTCTCAACTGCTGTCGGGACGACACTGCGTTGTCATGAGAACAGTGCCTTTAACGCAATGGCGTTCAAAGCCATCAACAAAAAAACGCCCCTCCTCCCCCGCTAGCCCCCGACTCGTCGCTTCTCATTATCTGACCACGAATATTGGTTCTCTACACCGATGCCACTTTTAGGAATTGCGACCAGAAGAAATACATTTTCTGCGGGGCACGTGCACTTCGCTCTAGACACTTCTCAAAGCCCCTCATCAAATGCCGGTCTCTTTGGTATAACGCAAATGACGTCGGTCCTGTAGCAGAGCAGTGTCAGCATATATCACATAGGAAAGGAAGAGTGCGGAGCAGCTGTTAGGTGAAAGTTGCTTCAGAGTTTTGCAATTTGTTTGCACTCCTTTCGACGATGAGCCCAAAAGTCTTCTGACATTTGGCATTTTACTGAAAAGAAGAACGCGTACGTGTGGTAGCGGCATTGTATTGCTGCAGCAATTGACTTATTTTATTTCTTTCGACCTGTTTACTTTGACAAGCACCTCCTCTTCCTTAGTTTTGCATATCTGATAATGCTAAAAAAGAAAAAAAAAACGAGACTTGGCCCACACTGTCGGCGTATCAGTTTCTATTCTTTCCATCACTCACATGTATGTAAATGTATGTGTTTTACAAAAGTAATTACTTAAGCATCAATCTTGTCGGGCGAATAAACAGCAACGCTGCTTTGCCCCACGATGCACATTCCGCATGCAAGCTAACTTGAGGTGCTGAGTGGACTCGCAAGTAGAGAGGTCTTGGTTGTCGAATAACACATCGCGCGCTAGTTGGTTCATCGCAAGTCAGAACAGCGCAAGCTAGACAGGAACGTAAGAGGAAGACAAGAAACACACAGCGCTGACTTACAATGGAAGCAGCCGACATTTGTCCCAGTCACACAACCGTAGTTTAATTCATCAACTTCGTTTAAACGTTTGCAGTCGACAAGAGGAAAGAGCTTTAGCAAGATAACCAGTATTGAAGCGAACAGGAAAGACTAAGGGAGGAATAGGAAGTCTCAGAGTGAAAAGCGAAGCGTATACCACGTCGCCACTTACCACCTTTACGTCGCTGACAATTTCATCTCCTATGGAAGCGCATTTAGATTTTTGCGGTACATTTGAATCTTTGTCAGCCTCTGTTACTCATGTTTCCCGGCCGCCTGGTAGAAGTTCCCGATGGTAGGAAGTGCCTACAAGCCCAATTTAGCACACCGGCTTTCCCTGGACCATTAATTGTTTCTGGTGTGTAGGAAAACTGCGAGCCACGGTACTGAAAAGCTGCCCGGTCATCTTCAATCAATATTGTTAGACCGGAGGCTCTAATATCCGGGTTGCAACTTGTGAGTTCGCTGGGTCTCCGCAAAAGGCCCTGAGTTCATCACGAGCCCCCAGCTTGTATGCTTTACCTCAAGCCTGTGAGCCGGGATAAGCACATGTTGAAATCGTAGCTGTGCTCTATCGGCTGCAAAATATGACTTAGTCGTTCTAGTGGGAATACAGCTAGTCCTCGTCTACTGCTTTCTTGCTAAAAAGAAAATGCAAGCTGCAAATGGATTCAAATGGCCTGGTTGGAACCTATCTTTTTGGGCTTGGTGGCCGAGGCCTTCGCATCGAGTACATTCGCGCGTTATGAGCGTATAGGGTTAAACATCCGCCAGTATTATTCATTCATTTCACACCTATGAAAAAGTGTACCATTTTCATCAATACAATGATTAACAAACTGCTGAGCATCCCTAATTGCATTTTTGATGCCGTTGAAGTTCTAGAGCCTATCACCTTGGTTTTCACTAAAGAATGCCCTCACTCCTCACGTCCTCTGGCAGTGGCCGGAGTGTAAATGCGGTAGGCTCGACGCTCCCAAAGCGGTGTGTGTCACACATGGCCTTTCTAATCCCGGAATTTGTTATAACTTAGGAATGTTTACTTCCTCGCTGTAGCTCAAGGAGGATGAACTGCACGAAAAGACTAGCGATGTGACAGTAAACGCCTCAGGTGTTTTACCCGAATGCCCTTATTATTATGAGAGAACACAGAAAGGCCGAAATGCTTTTCGTCTAGCTCAGGAAACTGTCTGGCACAAAATTCAATATTTTATTGTGATATACGTGGCGAACTACGCATATATATCTGCTGTTAAAAGCTATAAGGCCTTGGGTCTTAAATTTTCTGGTGAATTATTGAATGCTTGGAAAGTATAAGATGCTTTAGCTTGCTACTTACAACCATCCAGTGTTATAATGCGTCCTTCACCTCCCCTCAAGTCATCTACATTGCTCCTCACTGTCAGTTCTGGTATACTACAAAAAAAGAAAAAGTCCTGTATAAAATATCCACAGTAGTTCGAAGAGCTGATCTGAAGAGAAACACGTTGAAGGAAATAGCGCAACCCTGCAGACCTCTCTTTAAATGTAATTCCTAATATAGGTGCAGTAATAAATACTGGTAACGTATGTGGTGACAGAAACGTTTTTGGAATATACGTAGCTCCTATACATAGCCTTCCCTGACTACGAGAAAGCATTTGACTAAGTCGAAACATCATCAGTGATGCAGGGAATGCAAAATCGGAGCGTTGGTGAACATTATGTGAAAGTGCTGGAGGATATCTATATTGGTTGCACAGTAACCATATCTGCGTAAAGAAAGTAATGCGCTTAGACAAGGAGACGTGATCTCCCCACTGCTATTCACAGCTTGCTTAGAGGAAGTATTAATAAAAGACATGGAAAGAGAACAATTTGAGATCAGGGTTAATGAATATCAAAGAAGAAATTAGTGCCAACATTGAAAGAGAAGACAAGAAAACACACACGACGATTGACAAGCGCTGCTGTGATACAGCGCTTGTCAATGGTCGTGTGTGTTTTCTTCTGTCCTCGTCCAAGTATTAGCGCTAATTTCTTCTTTAATATGCACACCAACTAGTCCGACAACACGCACTTCTGAACTGTTAATGAATATCTCTGCGATATGAGATTCGCTTAAGACATTGTCTTCTAATGTATCTCAGTGGACGAGTTGTAAAGAAATAATAATGACCGAGACAGGAAAATCAGAACGATAGGCCTAAAATTAATATGCAGAAGACTGAGGTAACGTTCAAAAGCCTGAGAATGAAACAGCAGTTTACAATAGGTAGCGAGGCACTGAAGGTGGTAGGCGAATATGTCTGCTTAAGAAAGGTAGCAACGGCCAATGTAGGCGACGAAAAGGAAATACCTTGGAGAATAAACATGTGTTCAAAAACATTTGGAAAGTACTCGAAGATTTACATCTTACCAGTACTCACCTACTGGCTGAAATGATTAGGCTAACCAAAACGGGTTCCACTTAAGTTGAGCACAACGCAGATAGCTATCGAACGGAAAATGGTAGATGTAACGTTAAGAGAAGCGTCCAGAGTGGACCAGAGAAAAACTCGAGTTATTACCATTCTAGTCAAAATCAATCAGAAGAAATAGCGTGGGCAGGGAATGTGTTGCGGAAAGATGATAACCAATAGTCGTTAAGGGTAACAAATTGGAATCGAAGGTAAGGAAAGCGTCGTAGGGGCGGCGTAATGTTAGGTAGGCGGAGGAAGATAAGTTAGGTCAAGTGGATGCAGCCTGCACCGGTGCTGATTAATTGGAGGAATATAGAGGATGCCTTCGCACTGAAGTGGGTATAATCCGGCTGTTGATTAAGATAACGATGATAAGGAATGTGGGGTTTAACGTCCCAAAGCGACATCAACTATGAGGGACGTGGGAAACGTTCCACTACAGGAACGGCAGACAACGAGGATGAAATGATAACTGCCTTAATAACGCTTTAGTTCTATAAACTCAGTAAAAGACTTCATCAAAATCATGGTAGCCCCTTCACAGGCGAGCACAGAAAAATAAGAGGGTCTCTTTGATGTCTTTTAAGACAAGAATGGTAAAAGCCTCCCCTTACTCTCCTATCATTCAAATAAAGTACAGGTCATTCAATTCGTCATTTAACATATTGGTATCACGTAGCCATTAGCAGTCATGATGAGTCATGCCTAGTCATTGTAATCATTATCACTCATCGACAAGCATTTTGACAAGTTTCCAGTAAGTTGCGGCCATTTCAAATCGTTTAAATATTGGTAGTTTTATGCCTAGTCATTGTAATCATTATCACCCATTGCAAAGCATATTTACTCTTTATTACTCGTCATTAGCAGTCATGATGAGACTTGCTTATTCTTCGTTCGTTACCACTCATCGCTAAGAATTTTTATTCATTTCCAACCAATTGCGGTCATTACACGCCGTACTTTGACATACTGGTCATTACAAATAATTTTAGTCATTAGGTTTGGTTTGGTTTGTGGGGTTTAACGTCCCAAGGCGACTGAGGCTATGAGAGACGCCGTAGTGGAGGACTCCGGAAATATCGACCACTTGGGGTTATTTAACGTGCACTGACATCGCACAGCACACGGGCGCCTTGCTTTTCGCCTCCATCGAAAAGTGGCCGCCGGGGCCGGGATTCGATCCCGCAGCCTTGGGAAAAATAGTCGAGCGCCCTAAGCACTGCGCCACCCCGGCGGGGTGTTTTAGTGATTAATAATTACCTGTATCGATGTCTATTATAAGTTTTATTCGTGACCGGTGACCATTAATCATTTTATTTCTTATTCTCCCTCCTCCCACGTCAGTTACTAGTGAAGGACAAATCAGCGCCCAGATGCGACACACAGATAACGCTCACAACTTCTGTGGACAAATTTTCGCTCCATGAGCCTAGAAAGGCTTCCACCTTAGAAACAAGATTTTTGACGTGGCTAAACCTAGCGAAAAGTGTGTAAGCACTAGCTTGGGTTTTGGGTAGTTTGTCTCTGTAAATTGTGGATAGCTTTGACGTCGTTGTTGTCTTCTCGAAATTACCTGCCAGACGTATACTGGCGAATATCAGGGGGATGCATATGTTGCCAGGAGCGACATTCATATATGGCCACCCATTAACCACGCGTACAAACATGCCTACGTGGCCTATGAACAGGGTGCCTAACTCACGATCGAAGGATCGAAGGAATTTAGAATTCTGATCTCACCTACCTATCTTAATTGTGATGCCTGAGATGGTGCTGCCTATTCGGGTTAATGTGACGACGGGCCGAATCAGCGAGTCAGTTTAGACATCCTGATGTATATGTTTTCACAATGAAATCCAATTTCAGTCATCTTCTTCTTATTTCCTTTTTTTTTTATTTGGTGTGCTTCCACACAACCTCCTTGCTGCCTCATAACGAAGCAATACAAATAACCCTTTAACTACTGTGCTCCCTCAAGTTTGTCGAGGCTGCTAGCCGAGCCCTGCTAATCAGTGTTGTCTGGTCCAGCAAAACGCACCAAGAGCAGAGTAACAAAATGGGTAGTGGGCATTACTCCTATTCGAGACGAACCTGTTCATTACACCTTTTTAATTGAATTGCACACTTAGGCTTGGCGCCACAAGTTTAGAATCGATTTTAAAGACGCGGAACAGCAGTTGGTGCTAAAACTTCGCGAATAGCGGAATTTTTGCTCAAGCGTATTTTGTTTTGTGCCTCTCGATAAAAAAATGCTTGCACTCCAGCCAGTTCAAGTTACAGTAAACCGCGGCCTTCTGTTTCCTCGGTGCCTTCAGTCTTTCATTCGTTAACCACCTTTGTCCGTGTTCAGCCGGTTGAGGGCAGACAGGAAGCGCAGGCTGGCGGGTTTGCACGCTCTCAGTTCGACACCTCCGGCTCCTTTGTATATGACGATGCGCTCGACGGCGCTGCCATTGTCGGGAATCAGGCGATGCTATACTTAGCAACAAGCCTTCTGAATACAATGACCTGGACTAAATAATTTCATCATGTGCAGTGCTTCATCATCTAGAAGCGTTGTCTAAACTTTGTGATTGAGCATACGAGGGAGTCAACAAAGAGCGCACAATTGTGCATGTGCGAGTACGCAAGAAATAAGTTTGAAAGCTCGGTAAAATATATGTTTATTAAGGGCGGAAAGAAATTACAAGCGCTTGAAGCTGTATTCAGTTTAAAAAAAAAGCACTCTTGTATCTGACTTCTTTTCTCCTTCCTTATTTCGAGGTATTTGCATGACACCTGGCTGCTTGGTCAACTTCTGAAAACAATTTTGTTTAAGAAAAGGATACTTCACATCACCCGAACTTTCTACCTTTGCAGAGGTAGAAACGTTCCGGATTATGATTGTAATATGGGAATAATTACTCACTGGCATGCACCAAAGCGCAGCCAACAGCTACAAAGAAAAGCAATACAGCTTTCTCAGAAACTTCGTGTAAACTTAGTAATTAACTTCGTAGAAAAATTAGTTAAAGAAAAACAGAGGGCAGTATTGAAGTCAGTTACGCTTAAACTCGCGTGACGCTATTTGCCTGCATCCTTTGCAAAACTGGCCGATGATTACGTTAATTCCTAATGCGAAACTTGAGCGCGGTTTATCAGCTCGTTCAGCTTTTCAAAAGATTGAGGCAAAGAATTCCAGCGAGACATGTATGCACAATTACAGACAACGTTTTTTTTAAACGCATATTTCTTCCTCAATAAACACTCCACTAACAATTTTTTATTGTCATCAAGGAAGCTTTGTGGTCGGAAAAAAAAGATGGGTATATGCTTGACTTGCTGCACCAATGCCTGGGTCTAAAAAACGATGTCTATGAAAGTATTTCGCGCGGTTGTCACAGCCGTGAGAAGCGTTACAAGCGAGAGCAACAGAAATCAGCCCCGGGCCTTGATTGGATCACCAATAAAATGCTAAGGAATCCGGAAGATGACTTCATAGTTTTTTAACGGAATTCATTGAAAACGTTTGGGAAACGAGCCAGTTGCCATATTAATGGAAAACGACAAACATAATACTAATACCCAAACCGGGCAAACCCCGGCAATTGAAAATTTTGAGACCAAGTTCCCTAACATCATGCGTAGGGAAGTTGCTCGAGTACGCATTCCAGACGAGATTAACGTGCTTCATGGAGCAAAACAACCTGTGGCCGCACGAAATGGTCGGTTTCCGACAACGCTTGTGCACGCAGGACGTAAAGTTCCGACTAACACATGATATCATAGACTCGCAATCGAAAGACGCCAAATTTATCCTGGGCCTAGACCTCACCAAGGCCTTCGACAATGTTAGGCACGAGGCTATCCTCGAAGGGCTCGAAGTGCTAGGAGTAGGGGAGCGACCGTACAACTACATAAAAGACTTCTTATCGGGAAGGAAAGCCTGCATGATGTTTCAAAATTTAGAACCTCCCACGATAGAGTTAGTATGCAAATGCACGCCGAAGGGCTCAGTGCAATCGTGTTTCCTATTCAATGTGGCGAAGAGAGACCTCCCGGGTAAACTTAACCAAATCAAAGGGATGAATTTTAGCATTTATGAGGACGATTTCAACCCCTGGATTAATAATGGGAGCGATGCGAGTGCGGAGCAACACCTGCAGGCAACGACCGACATCATTGCCGATTACGCGGCTGAAAGGGGACTTTCGTGCTCCCCACAACAATTGGAGTTTTTAGTATATAACCCAAAGTACCTCCGCTGCAAGAATAGCGGGGAGGTTTATATTCAGGTAGAGGGCAAACCGGTGCCAAAAGTAGATCGATCAGGATTGTGGGGATGGTCATTCAATCTCACAGTCATAACGAAAAGGTCCTGCAGAAATTAGAAAGTTACGTGATGCAAACCCTTGGGCTCTCAGGAGGGGTCGCCACTAAAGGAAGAGGCCTCAAGGAGAGAAATTTACTGAAACTAATCCAGGCGTACGTAATAATCAGTTACGCCACACCCTACCTGGACATCAAGGCTGGAGAAAAAGAGAATTATTACACTGTCTGATCCGAAGATGCATTAAGTAGGCGCTAAGACTGCCCAAGGGTACCTCGAGCGAACTGCTGCTTGAACTCGGGGTGCATAACACGTGGGCAGAATTGGCGGAGGCAGTGCGAGTCTCCCAGTTAGAGAGACTAAGCACGACTGAGACAGGCAGGGTGATCCTTTGCAAAAGTAGGCCTCAACCCAGACAGAGGAGACCAAAAAAAGGTCGCAATTAGTAGGGAAAGCAGGAACGCCTTGGTAGTCCTTCCCTTTCCTAGAAACATGTATCCATAATTTAATGTCGAAAGAAGGGCGAAACTCGCCGAAGCTCTAGAGCAACGGTTCAAGAAGATTGGAGCGAAGTAAGTAGTCTACGTTGATGCGGCAAGTGGCAGAACAGGTGCGGCGGTAGCCTCGGTAGTCGATGGCCTACTGGCGCCGGTATCCGCGGCAGCCATCAGAGGCCGCAACATACAGACTGCGGAGAAAGTTGCGATAGCATTAGCTTGCGTAGGATCGGAAGCCAAGTTCATAATTAGCGACAGCAAAACTGCCATCCAAAATTTTGGAAAGAGAGGATATCGCCGGAGGCAGCCAAAATCCTTACCCAAAGAACGCTGAATAAGAAAATTCAGTTAATTTGGATACCCGCTCACGTTGTCGTCCCTGGTAACGAGGCGGCTCACGAGCTAGCCCGAGCTCTCTACTTCCGGGTAGCCGTCGAGCCCCCCGAACACTAAGCATACGACGAGCGTGTGCAAAATTACGGGGAAATCATCGAACATTATAAATCGAGACGTAGACTGGTACTCCCGTAAGATGCTAGCCTAAATAATAGAGAAGCTGTGGCGTGGAGGCGGCTACGAACTAATACCTTTGTGAACCCGGTCTGGGCGTTTCACGCGCTACAAGACCCTAGGATTAATGATCTGTGCAAACACTGCTGGGCGAGAAGGACCCTCGACCACATAATTTAGGAATGCCCACAATCCCCAGAAATAGGACTAAATATAACATGTAGAGAAGCCTGGGATACCCTGCTGCAAAGCGCGGACCCTGCGACCCAGCACCGCATCGTCTATTTGGCGGAAGAGGCTGCAACAAGCCAAGGGCTAACTGCCAGCCTCTAATCCGCGGGCGCACCGTCTTCCCCGACACGCGGGCCGGGAGCGGGGAAGAGGACGCCCACTTCCGATGAAAATAAAAGTTGTGCAACCAATGTTATCTCGCATAACTGGTAAGAAATTCCTGTTTGTCTTTATATCTGCACAAAAGTCCACCACTGCTAACATTACTGTGGATCTATGGACGGTTTTGCTAGCGAAGCCAGGGCACATGTCGCACAGCGGAAATTTCCTTTTCTTGGCGCACATTCGTTGCAGTTCTATTTATTGCAGTGTTATTTATAACTATAATTGGTTCACAGGAAAGGAAAGGCGCTGTGTCTGTCACAATTTTTCGGGTGTGTTTGGACTGTACAGCGTCGCTCCTGTCGCGTGGCGTTCTTTGGCGCGCGTTCAAGTGTGGAATTATAGGTGGCAGCAGCGCTAGAAAAGGACACATCTCGCAGAATCTAGCGAACAGATATCGCGACCGCGAGATTTGCACCATAAGGAAAGAAAAGCTTTCGTCTTAAGATGTAACAGATACTGTATGCCTTTCCTTTCCTATAAGCCAACACACAAAGTCAGCGTGGAACTGTTGCTATGCGGTGCAGGTGTCCACAGAAATTGACAGGGAAGGAAAGACGTAGTATCTGCTGTACTTATTTCTGTGGACAAACCGAATTGCGCCAGGAGCGCTCGCTACCCCGGCTGTGGAGCTAGTTAAAAGGGACAACGCCAACGGCGACGCCGCAAAACGCAGCAAGGGGCGCCAGAGAGCTGCGCTCTAAACTCTTCATAGTTACATGGCAGGTGCGCCGTCTCCCGTTTTTAACGCGACAGCGTTAAAAGCCCCGTGCACCAAAAATCCGGTGCTGGCATCGGCGTCGGGAGCGAAACATCACGAGAATTGCGCCGGTAGGCGGTAGTTTGCAGCTGACATGGCCTCACGCTGACTAGACGTATGCTTTTCCTTGCATAAAAGTTAGCCGGAGCTCTCCGCTCGGGCCTCTCTTTTCACATGGGAGGGTGATATCAGAATCAGCCTGCCAGGGCCCTTGGATTGTAAGTCAGACACATTAGCCCTAGGCCACGCAGGCACTTTCATGCGGCTTAATTGAAGCCGGGCTTTATATGTCGGATGGTATTCTGGGGTATTGCGTTATATTTTTTGCACATCATTTGATTAAGTACTTCCACTATACTGCCAGGGAATAGATCCACAATAAATATTTTGTGTCATCACTTTGTCTATGTTTTTTATGTTCTTCCTCGTCCGTCCATTTCACTAGCTAAGGCAGCCCTGCCGAGAAAAACTTTTATTCATTAGCTACCACCTATGACATTAAATCCTTTTCCTTTACGAGCTCCACTAAAGGCAGTGTCTGCGAGAGTGCATTACGTTTTTTCCCTTCATCTTACTTTTCTTCCCAAAAATAAATATTCGGTTACGGCGCTCGACTACTGTTCCCAAGGATGCGGGATCGAATCCCGGCCTCGGCGGCCGCTTTTCGATGGAGGCGAAAAGCAAAAGCGCCCGTGTGCTGTGCGATGTCAGTGCACGTTAAAGAACCCCAGGTGGTCGAAATTTCCGGAGTCCTCCACTACGGCGTCTCTCATAGCCTGAGTTGCTTTGGGACGTTAAACCCCACAAACCAACCAACCGTTATTTTTCGCTTCGAAATGTATTCAGTCTGCATACTATGTAAGACAATCTGGAACACACATAGATATCTGTCCTCGTGTGCTGTCTCTAAAATTTTGACTTTAAGGCAGTGACCAAGTCATCGAGACTCATTATTACTGTACACCCTGCGGAAATAGGCTGCGGAAATAAAAGCTGTCTTGTAAAAAGCTCTCTTTAGAGGTCCATTTTTGTGCCTTGAAGAGCAAAATATTGCCCAGAATTAGCTCTCATCGAAGGCCGGCAAAACTAAGCTTGAGAGAATGACTTTTTATGCAATGTGTAATTAACTAGCTATTTTATTTTTGTAGTCATGTATCTTGGATGTGGAAAGAAAAGGCAACCAGCGGCAAATATACTATAACACAGTTCAGTGACCGAGCGTCACCATCCTCTCAACTAAGGCCATTGAACATATGTGCAATTTCATGTTGTCATCACATGTGGTGACTGGTGAGCCACCTCACTTTGCCATGGCCGCTAGCAGGGTACTACTATCACATAGTGTGCCGACGCCAAGGTGCGCTGATCTCTAAGTGGATGCCCGTTGGTTGGGCAGTCTGCATAGAACAGACTGTAATTCGTTCTTAAGTTGTAAATGACCTGTGTAAGTGACTTCATTCGCGGGTGGTGGCTTTATGAAACCCGTGGCAATCAAATGTACCAGCCCACCTTCTCAGTGTACACATTGCTTCCAGTCTTCGCGGCAACGTCCTTCAATGAGGAAGCGACGACATTTAAAGAGAAGTCCTCCTTGAGTAGTCTATTCTTCACCCAAAGAAAACATTATTTGGCACTGACATCGAGAACAGGTAGTCTTGTAAAATTAGGCTCAAAGAGATCACCAACCTAACGAGAGATGGTTTGCAGCTCAGCCATCACTTTTCCATTTTATATAATAATTTTCACGTTTGAAGTTCTTCGGCCAATGTTCATATGTTATTAAAACAACAGTTAATCTGAATTCTAGAAGGCATAGCAGCGTTTCTGAACTAAACAATAAGCAATTCTTAGATATTTAGGCAACAAACCCACAAATAAATCTCAAACAAACGATAAGCTATGGATAATCGCTCTCCACACATAGGCGTTTCATTTAGTTCTAAATTCCCATTTGCATTGTGTTGGGAATGCTGTTAATCGTGGTCATGTTTTCTAATTGCTGCCGTAACAATAAGGCCAACTTTTTCAAACGCGCATTGCAGAAATCCATCAGAAGAATCGTCTCCTTTATTCAGCCTCGCGTCTCGTTGCAGATCTGGACAAGCGCAAGCACACACTGCAGGAATCCATCACAAGAATCGTCTGCTTTAATCAGCCTCGCGTCTTGTTGCGGATCTGGGCATGCGAAATTTTTGGTGACTAAAATACAATAAAAGCCGGCGATTACCCACAAAAGGGATGAAAGTATGTATTCCGATCATCTCGCTGGTTCCGCGAGGGGCTGCCTTGGCGCGTGCTAGATCGATGCGCATGGAATGCCCTGAACAGACTAATGCGACTAGCACAATGTTTTGCGCTTGGGAGCAGCGTGTGTATGGCGACTGCTCGAGCTTTTGGCTTATTACACGCAGAAAAGAGAACTTTTCGCTTATTACGCAAGAGAAGAGTTGATGCAGGTCTTAAGCTTACACTCCTTGCTACCCCGCCGGAGTGGCGCAGTGGTTACGGCACTCGCCTATTGTTCCAAAGGACGCGGGATCAAATCCCGGCCTCTGCGGCCGCTTTTCGATGGAGGCGAAAAGCAAGGTTCCCGTGTATTGTGCGATGTCAGTGCACGTTAAAGAACCCTAGGTGGTCGAAATTCCCAGAGTCCTCCACTACGGCGTCTCTCATAGCCTGAGTCCCTTTGCAACGTTAAACCCCACAAACCATTCAGCCAATCAACACTTTTTGCTTTTTGTTCACAGTGTTTCTCATCCATCTGGGTTTGTGCAACTTTTTTGTCTTCAATATATACTGTTCCAAGAAAGCAGTATGTTATGGTACACCTAGGTTTATTTTGGGACTTCTTTTCATATTTATTTTTCTCGAAAGAAATCCCGATTGAAGCTTTGTCGCTCACTTAATTCTCACACTGCACTGGGCTTGGATGGTCGCCACAGAGCTTAGCGCAACTTGAAGCAAATTAAGGTTGACCTATGACTTCATCTACACTTGTTTTGGCGTCTTTTTCACAATATTAGCGAGTTTTCTATAGTGCGTTACTCTGCATATGGGTGCTTCTTCGTGGCAGATAACGATAAGGATGCTCATAGCGAGAACCGTAACACCGTAATGCATTGAACGAGGTTGGCTCTTATATGACAATGGGGCGGTGGATGCACGTAAATACAAGATGGGGAAGGTTGTGCGCCAGAAGGAAGACTTTAGAGCCTCTTGTCCACGTAGAACTTAAGGAAGAGGGAACTGTGGCCGCACTTCTGTCACTGCTCCCGTATATCCCTCGATCAGTTATTGGCATGCGGTTTTGTTTGTATGCTTGATTATGGACTGAACAGCCCTTTGAAAGGAAGGAACGCGCATGTGCTCTAGTCTTCACCGGGTAGTCACCTAGTTATATTTACCGTCCTGTGCTGACATTGAGAGATTTTATGCGGACCTACAATGCCTTTTAGACAGCACCCCATCATCAGACGTCGTTTTTCTCATAGGAGACTGGAATGCTAAGGTCGGGAGTGAAGAAATATCCGGAATTATAGGCAAGTTCGGTCTTGGCGATCCAAATGAAGCTGGGCAGAGGCTAGTAGAGTTTTGTCAAGAAAACAACTTGACCATAGCGAATACTCATTTTCAACAGCACAAGAGGCGCCTGTACACATGGACTTCACCGGACGGTTTGCACAAGAATCAGATTGATTATATTCTTTGCCGGCAGAGATGGAGAAGCGCTATGCAAGCAGTAAAAACAAGGCCTGGGGCCGATTGTGGCACCGATCATCAGCTTCTTGTTGCCAAAATTAAGCTTTGATTGAGGAAAACGCCGAAAACTAGAAGGCCTTTCAGGTATGATCTGGATCAAATTCCATTAGAATATGCTGTGGAAGTGAGGAATCGATTTCAAGAATTAGATCTAGAAGACAGAGAGCCCGAAGAGATGTGGACTGATGTTCGTGATATAATATAAGAAGCTGCTACTAAGGTAGTTCCAAAGCAAAAGAAATGCAAGAAAGCAAACTGGTTATCTGAAGAGGCTTTGCAAATAGCTGAGGAAAGGAGGATGGCAAAAGTTATGGGGGAAAGAGAAAGATACAAGGTTCTCAATGCGGATTTTCAGAAAATAGAAAGGAGAGATAAGAATGCCTTCCTGAACATACAGTGCCAAGCAGTTGAGGACAACAGCCAATTAAGGAACACAAGAGCTCTGTATAAGACAATCAAATATATCAAAGGAAGCTTCTGTGCTAAGCTGGGCGTGATAAAGGACAAACGAGGCAAGGACCTCACTGAAGCCTTAGAGATAAAGAAGAGGTGGCAGGAATACACAGAAGAACTGTACAAGAAGGACCCGAATGTGCAAACTCAACATAAGACGGTTGTGATTACTGACCTCGAGGCGGGCATCCTGAAGAGTGAAGTTGAATGGGCCTTAGCCAGCCTTGCTAAGAACAAAGCTAGCGGAATTGATGGCATTGCAGAGGAGTTGCTTCAAAACCTCAACCATGACGCTGTTAACATTCTGCATACATTATGTCAGAGGATTTGGACAACCCTGCAGTGGCCACAGGATTGGAGGAGGTTTACATCCCCATTCCAAAAAAAGGCAGTGCCAAAGATTGTTCCAACTACCGCACGATCGCGCTTATTTCGCATGCTAGCAAGGTGATGTTGAAAATCCTCCAAGGTAGGCTGAAGTAGATGGGTTCCAGAAACCCATCTACTTCTGCTTTATTGATTATGCGAAAGCGTTTGACTGCGTAGATCCCAGCAGATTGTGGCAAGCTCTCCAAGAGATGGGAGTTCCAATTCACCTCATCTGTCTCCTCAGGAACCTGTATGAAGGACAAGAGGCCACGGTCAGAACTGGGCATGGTATTACCGATTGGTTTCCGATTGAGAAAGGAGTGAGGCAAGGCTGAATACTGTCGCCCTGCCTATTTACCCTATATGCAGAGTGCATCATGAGGAAGGCCGGTCTGGACGAGTCTTCATATGGAGTGAAGATTGCTGGAAAACGTATCAACAAACTTAGATGTGCGGATGATACCACTTTAATGGCAGAAAGTGAAGTGGAACTCAAGAGACTTCTGATGCGCGTACAAGAAGAGAATGAGAAGTTTGGGCTTAAACTAAACATCAAAAAGATAAAGATCATGGCGTCTTACTCTATCAAGTCCTGGAGCATCAATGGACAAGAAGTGGAAGCTGTGACAGATTTTCTCTTCTTGGGCTCCAAGATTACCTGGGAAGGAGACTGCAGCCATGAAATTAGGAGACGCCTGCTTCTGGGAAAGAGAGCAATGGTTAGCCTTGACCGCCTAGTAAAGAGCAGACATTAGTCTGCCAAACAAGATCCGTATAACTCGTGCTATGGTCTTTCCAGTCGTGATGTATGGATGCGAGAGTTGGACTATGAAAAAGGCGGACCGCCGAAGAATTGACGCGTTTGAATTGTGGTGCTGGCGAAGACTCTTGAGAGTTCCTTGGACTACCAGAAGATCAAATCAGTCGATATTGTCGACCATAAACCCTGACTGCTCATTGGAGGGTCAAATTTTAAAGTTAAAGCTCAGCTACTTTGTTCATCTGATGAGAAGGGAGGAGCCGCTGGAGAAAGATTTGATGTTGGGAAAGGTTGAGGGTCGCCGGAGAAGGGTTAGGCAGCGAACGCGATGGTTTATATGGCATCCTGGAGGCACTGCAGATAAAGTTATGTGATGTTAGGAAGATAGTGAGAGACCGGAAAGCGTGGCGTGACATGGTCCATAGCGTCACGAAGAGTCGAACACGACTGAACGACTGAACTGAACTGGACTTTCAGAGAAACGAAAAAGAAACGTCTGGTAAAAGAGACCGCTATTCAGTTTATTTATGGTGTGAAACTTGTTTGCCACTTTTGGTATTCGCAGCGTTTCCTGTGTGTCTAAAACGATTTCTGCATATAAGCAGGGCTCTGAAGCGATAAAGTGGCTAATGAGGATTCACTACATGACCCACACCGTCCTTCGGGAAGGAAAACAAAAAGGTAGAAAAGAAAAGCAAGGAGGAGAAGGCAGTACAATTTCCAGTTAGTTACATTACAGAAGGACAGGGTAACAGGGCGGAAACAGAAAATTCAGAGAAAAGAAATGCATAAATCATAGTGCAAAGGGGTCACAATCAATGCCATGAGCCAGTCGTGGCTTATAAGAAGCAGTAAATTCACATTTATTCTGTCGATGGCCAATAAATCTTGGTAATTTAAAATATTTTAGTAGCGCCCTAGTACGCATCGGCTCCTGTAAAATGTTGTGGGCATATATAGTGCTGATATCGGGTTACATGGTGAATCCCAATCTAATCTGTCTAAAGCTTCGTCGGTAGACGCTCGCAGGGTGTTCTGTTCAGAAGACTGGTATAGAATTGTTTTAGCAATCGTCTCATAAGCGCATCAGATAAAGTAGGCTATTAGCTAAATTCAGCGCTCGCAAATACATTGTCGGGCGCAGCTCACCAACTACTATAGGAGGTCTCATTTCAAACCGGGAGAGCCTGGCTAAAAAACGTTCCCATGTTGTCCCACTTCCTGGATGGGCTGTTTGATTCGGCCCATCTGAAGTGACGAGACCTGAAAAGCAAAGCGTATGCTGTTGATTATAGCAGCAGTTCTTATCTAACTGCTATCAGTGCCATGTGTATCACAGAAGGGAGTTAACATTGAGTTTAAAGTTGACAAGGACTGGCAGCATCAAATAATAGAACAATATGGTGAAAACGTATGAAATGAATCCCATACTGCATATAATGTTGAAATACAGTCGTTCCTTTAGATTCCTTCAGAGAGAAAAAGAAATCAAACTAAACTGTTTTAGTTGTCCCATCCTCTGTTAACCTTATCTGCTGTTTTACGCCATGTCCACCTTCCGCACGTAGCTGCATTTCTAATCCCTTTCCATGATCTTCTGTGTATTCGTTTTGGGAGTAAGCCTAACATGGTGCTATGTACATAATAAATAAATGCAAATTTATCGACGCCGTTGAGATGGATTCGACGGGTCAAAAGAAAATGTCCAACCGGGATTTCCTTCACCCGCCAGAGCAGCACGTTACGCGATGCCGTCCACTTTCAGAGCTGGAGCATTGCATTGTCTCCATCCGGAAAGAAAAGCCGCGCACCGCCTTTGCCTCTCCCGTGACAACGGGTAGAAAGGTCAAAATGCAGGCCGAAGGTGGAGCTGGGAAGGGATGAACAAATTGGGCCACTCCGGTGAAAGATGAGATGATGTTTACACAAGGGCATCCAGGAAAGATAGAGATACAAAGAGACAACAAAAAGAACAGAAAAAGTACCGAAGCGAAGACGGAGCCTGCTTAGCTATAAAAGCGTATATAGGAAGCCTAGAAAGATGATAGTCAAAGAAAGGCGGGGATAAAAAAGAGCGGCGGGTGCTGTAGGGAAGCGGGCCTGAAGCAGGAAAGAAAAGAAAATGCTATATGGGGACAGTTCAGCGCGCAATGGTCCCCTTCGTGTGTTCGGCATTAGTTGCTTGGTGTCATCGCATTGCAGCGGCAGGCGAAGGCTACGCACACTGCAATAATGTAAAAATGCGTGGATACTCTGTCTTTAGAGACATCCGCAGAAGAAAAACTGCCTAACTTGCCCAAGCATGCCTGCATCGCAGGTGGCGGGTGCCTGCTCGGTGAGGATTATCTTGCCCTCACAGGTAAGCACCAAGCGCGGGATCCAGCAGCCTTACAGAAGGATGAAGCGAAGAGAGAAATGTGAAAGGTAAAGAACTAACCCCCGCAGCCCCCTCGTCTCACGTATATGTGTGTGTGTTCTGGTTAAGTATAGGGCGACTGACGATTACTGTACTTATACATGTTTCTCTTTCTTTCGCGGGGATCCGATGAAACAAACACAAAAAGTGGGACGGGGAAAAAAAGTTTCTTCAGAGAACAATGCTGGATGCTGAATCTGATAACCCCTCTCCAGGTAATCTTAGTTTTCATCATGCTGAGGTAAAGAAGACATATTGTTGTTATACATGTGCAGAACTGGTATTCTCTATATCGTCCTTTATAGTTATCTTTCAAAAGGTATTCAAACCTTTCTCAGCTCTGAATTGTTGTAATAGAGGCGATTTCATAACACTTGCTGGCGCCACTGCCGGTTTCAAAAATTTCGCCTCGACAGACTCGTGAAGACGTGGTCAGGCATCGTTTCTGCGCATACACATTTCACAACACATAATTTGATCGTACCTTAAGCTCTGCCGTTTAAGGCATGGTGCGACCGCGTTAATGGCTGCCGTCTACCTCTTACCTATCTGATTTACGTTCTCGTTCATGCACTTGACTCCTCACTAAGTCCTACTTCTGAAAATAGTGCCCCTATTTTATCACACGTCTTCTAAAACACACGGAGACAGGGATGCGAGGGATGAAGAGAGCGCCTATTTCTGTCCCTCCTCTTTCCTGTGTTCGTGTCCCTTGCTCTGTTTCAACATATACCTTCAAACAAGTAGCCCTACAGCAAGGACTCCTACATAGCATGCTGTCCTAGACTGCCACATTTATGTGAAAGACCACTTGATAAGTATATAAAGGCTTGCTCTAACTAAGCAGTCAGAGCGTCACAGCATGGCCTAAGGGTTGCATGTCTGACTAGAGTTCGTTGGTCCCGTTTCGATCTTGAATGCCAACTTCTGATCTGACAGCGGTCGAGGTGGCAGCTGAACACTCTTGTAGTACCTCCATACTTGAAGTCAATTTGACTTCCCAATAGCACACGCCAGAGGCATGATCATGATTTTCGCTCACAATGCTCACCGTTGCCGCCTACCTTCATCTCCCGTTTTCCAACCTGCGCTCCCCCTTTCCTCTTCCGCCGCTGCTCATCCCACCCTCTAGGTGTCAAAGCAGTACCGTTCACAATGCTGGAAATTGGTTCATGTGCCTGCAATACCCCTGGTACTACACACATTTAAGTGTAGGATCCAAGAGCGTTAAGGAGTATCTCGGGATCCATACGCTGCCATTTACCTGACTGTCCGAGACATCGTGTTCCGGATAACTATGAAAAGTTCGGGGCGCGGAGGGGGGAGGGGGGACAAATATCTTTTGCGCTTTGTCTTGGCCAGTTACAACTGTGAAACGGTGAATCTCAGTGTCGTGTACCCTATAACAGCCCACTAGCTACTCCGACAGTGACGTAAACACCCATCAAGTCTGGGACGGACTCATAAAATCTACGCTCTGAAATTAATAAAAACGTTTTGGTAAATTTCGATCGACGTCACAGTTTTTTGTACTTTCAGAAACATCTGGCGCACAGCATGGAAGCACATGTTTGTGCTCTGATAACTGAAAATGACTAACGCGTATGTGTGCTTCCCAAGGCTGATGCGTGATTTTTCATTGTTTTGTTATTCTGTTGCTTTGCTATTTTGTAGTTACCAGCTGCACCTATAATTCTGATTATTCCATCGCGCTATGAGTGAATTTGAGTTGTTGGCTTGTGTTGGGGTTATTCTTGCGATAATGCGGCCGCCATTGCTCCGCCATATAGTGAGCAATTATTCCGATGGTTGGTGGGACGATCGCCAAGGTCTTCCTCTGTAAGGAGCTGATACAGGCGGGAGCGCTTCGATGGAATAAATATCACCAGCATGTTATTTTCAGGTGCTGATATGGTGTATCACCCATGGGGCCAGAAAAATGTCGGAGAGCTCGCCGGCAACATCAGGAGGAAGGCTCGAGGTGACATAGTGGTATCGCCTAGTCTCCGAGCTGATGCGGGCAAGGCAAAATTGCGCCTCGATCTGGTGGGACCAAACTTGAGGGTTCTGGGCCCAGAAAAGTTGGAGATGAACCTGCAGTGACAGGACGACTTGCGGACATGAGTTATGTTTCGTGGATGCTGCGGCATCGGTTATTTCTCGTCCTAGGTCAGCATATGAAGGCCTAACGCCTCAGGAGTGAAGGAACAAGAACAAGTTGATTGTCACTAGAACAAGACAGCTTGCCGAGGCTGCACGAGCCACGACCAGGCGCCGTCTTTGTTTTCCTCCCCGTGTGGAGCGCGAAGAGCTGTCCTAGAGCGAGAGCGTATGGAGCATAGGAAGCGTTAGTGAGAAGGAGTTGTGACTCAGGCCGACTGTTTCCCAATGCTGCTTCCTAGATCAGCCAGTTTTGTAACCTCTTTAAGCGCTTAGCCTTCACGCCTTTGTTTTTCGTCATCTGCGTGTTACTATTTCTTCTTGCACCCTTTGTGCTCGTCAATGATAATGTTGCAAAACTCGCTTCAGCGCCATCTATTGTAAGATTATAGGTAAAAACATGGTTTTGACCTCCGAAGACAAGCTCTTACGCGGATGCTGGAAAGCTGCTACGAGAAGCTACAAGCGTGAAACAATGGCTTTCATTCTTGTTATATTGGATTGCCAGAACTTGAGAGCAGCACATTTGTGGAAACAGTGGCGTCGACCCCGTGAATTCCTTTCCGCTTAAAATATGGGAGGTGAATTGCAATAAATGTTTAATACTTCCATAAAACCTACTCCTCAAACAGGGTTATGTATTATCCCAAACAATGCCGGTAAAGTTGACGGTGCGTAACAAAGTGAGTGGCTATCAAACAGTGGCTCTCATTTTAAAAGAGCTTACAGAAATAGGGGTTAACATCGGTCCCTAAATCGTTTTATTCATGACCTGGGATATAAACTGGTGACGCGTAGCACCACTAGCCGCAATCACGGATTTCGCCGATGTCTGTCCGAAGCCGCTTGCTCTCTCTCTTTTCGTGAGCTTGAAGTGGAGAAAGAGAAGCTGGCGACGCGCGCGTCGCGCGGCTCAGCACTGAGGCGGAACCTGCCGCATAGCTGCAGCAGAAGCCGCTCTGTCTATCTCTCTGTCCATTCGTCTCTCCATGAACTTGAAGAGGAGGAAGGGAAAGTGGTGACGCTTGCATCACGCGACTTAACACTGAGGGGGCGGAGCGGCCTCATAGATGCACCCAGTGAGAGAGGGGCATGTCTATCGCGGGCGTGGCGGACGTCCCTGGGCGGTGTTGCACTAGCGTGTGTTACTCCGGAGTGAACAGTCGTATGACGTTCGCACGTCCTCAACTTCAGCATCTCTTCCCTCGCATCAGTCACTCCCCAGCCTTGACGGACAGCAGACGTTCACGCTCGGTGCCCCGTGGATCTCAGCACCGAGCTGCTCGCCGCTTCGTGAAGCAGCTTGTGCTCATCTCCGCGTCTTAACTGGCTCTCGCTTTCAAGCGCGTTTCCTTTCTCTTTCTAACCCCTATGATCCCACACCAGACACTGTGCCTGTATTCGCTCATTTCTTGGATAATTGGGTAAACTCAAAATTCTCGGTGTAGAAGATGGATGGAGCCTCGGCTCGTCTGATTCGATGTTCTTCGGATTCTATAATAATGGTGGCACGCTTTGCTCAGCCTACCGTGAAAAACTTTCGAGTAGTCTACATGGCTGTCTTTTCGCGCCTCCAGAAAGGTAACGTTCCCTTCCGGGCGTGGCGAAGACGTTCCAGCTATAGGGTGTAGCAGTTATGGTCAGTGCTGCTTTGTCATGACATGGAATTGACAACGTCCTATGGAGTAGCGTGCTTGCCTCGGCATCCAAGATTACTGAAAGGTTGACCTTTATTTCACCTTGCCACCTCAAGTGGAGGAACCCGAGTTGGCAGCTCCTCCCAACTTTCTAATATTATCTGGTTTTATTAAGTCGCTGAAACCATTGAGGAATCAGTGCCAGTTTAGGTCAGCTGCTAGCTGCCACCTGCCAGCGCCACGCAGAATTTTCTATGTAATGAGACCTTGAACGTATACCCTAGCTGTTAAACAACCATCTTGCCGGCGCCACAGCGTGGCCCCTCTATAGACTAACCGCATCCTAGGCGGCCAATTATGAAGACTGAATGATACTGATGCTGATGGTGTCATCAGTCGTAATAATACATAGCCACGACGGAGGGTTAGCCAGAGTGCATCGCAGATACAAAAGACTTGTGTACAAGCTGCGAGGCCTTCGTTCGTCTTCTTCCTCCTGTATTAAAAGGTCTTGTAATGCCATCGATAAAGTTCTCGCCCGGCGGCTGTCGCGGCTGCCTATATCTTGTGTATGCTGACGTCGGGCCTCGCGAATGCTATCGATACTGCGGCACTAAACCTGCTGAGAATTCCGAGTTAGCCTAGCTTTAATAAAGGAATGTATTTGATGGCTACCTTTTAGACTGCTATTGTCCGTCACGGTTCTGTCTGCCAAGGCTAGAGGACAACCATAAGTGCGTTGGTGAGGCTCAGAATAGTTTCGAAAATTTCCACGTGCCGTTGTAGTAAGTATTACATTATTTATGTAGTCAAGTTAAACTGTACAAATTGTCAACGTTCTATTTTGTTTACTACCTAAAATAGTGGCGTTGCGACTTCCTTGAACGCCATGGCGTTAGAGCTGGTGGCGTCGACATTTATCAAATACAAACAGGAAACATGTCGTGCATTCATCACAGCGCGGCTCTCAAAAAGACAAAGGTCATGTGCGCAGACATGTTGTTCCAGTTGAAAAGAATGGGCTTTCTCTATTGCAGTTAAATGGCGGTGATATATTCGAGTCAAAGGGGGCAGATGACTAACTATATCCAGAGAGCATTATTTTGCACTGATCGAACTTCTAACATCCAGCCCCGAAACTTAACGTCCCATAGCCAATCTTTTCTAAAACAGGCAACTGTCCGCCGGATCGATAGGCTAAGCCACAGTAGATTCGATTATTGTATTAACAAATGTCGCGTAAATCAACTCATGACAAATTAGGGGCGCTCCGAAGTTTGCCGCTTGACGTCTCATAGACGACATGCGCTAACAGAAAATTTCTTTTGACGAATTAACAAAATTTTAAAGAACTAAAGCCATTCTTAACGAAATATGTAGGACTTCCGAAACCCACTTTACAGAAAGCAAACAGAGCCTAAAAAACCGCTCAAAGTCAAGCTTGCGCGATAAAGTTTTGCTCCCTCAACAATCAAAAAATCCCGCTAAAATTAGCAGGAAAACCGCTAACATGGCAACAATCATTAGGAGAGGTTTTTGCCTAGCAGTGACATAGTCTGGCTGATGCTGCTGATGCTACTGATGAATAAATGAATATTTGCATGCGTCATAATAGAGCTTTGCCTAAAAGCATACTTTTCGGCAGGGCAGCCGAAAAATAGATAACATCAGTACACTGACGAAATATCGACGAAAGAGTATGACGAAAGAGTAGCTATCGTCTCGGATTTTACAGGTGCAGGTATGGTAGGCAAAGATATCCTAGGCGTTTTGCAGCCATCAAGCACCCACCATAATTCTTGTTCACATGAAAACTATAACTCTCAGTCGAAGGTTAGTTTGGCTAACTTCAGCACCCCAGCTGAACAGTTAGTGACGGTTCAGGGCTCGGAATAAAAGAACAAGTTCCTGAAAGACGGCACTCGCTTTAATGGCGACATCGGTATGCCCTTCGAGGAGGAGGCAATTTCGAATTTCATAGAATGCCGGTTAATTGTCAGTAGGCCCATCCCAATCATTAGCAAATACGGTGTCGGAACGGAGTGCATAGTAAAAAAATGACTTTGGTGCTCACTCTCTTCCGCGTGTTTTTCGTGTTCCTCATTAGGGGCTACTTTCAATGACTCAGTTAATATGCTAATCCTGCCCGAGATCGAAAGGTGTCCCCTGAGGCACATCGCTCATCCATAATATAGCAAATATTTCTTTTAGTTTTCCTACCATGTTCAGAAGCCTGAAAGCAGGATCAGCTGACTGAGCAATAAAGCTCCACAAATGATGTCGCGCACCTCGCTGACAAGAAATTGTGATCAACTAATGCCAGCTATAATAAACTGGGAAAGTTTTCACCCAAATCAGCTGAATTTCAAAGTGGCGACTAAAATTGAGACATGTAGCTTGCCTTTAATGCCTTGCGCATAAGTAATGTGCAATAAATTGAAATTTTACCCCTATGTAAACAGGAGCTTCTCCGACAAGCTCTTGAACACTTGAGCATGTCTGCTGACATTCCTTCCAATTATACCTGCTGCAAAGCAGGTACTAAAAAACACAGGCATTAAACTGTTATTAACACGTTTTCATAATTAAGCGAAACACAAAACTGCGCTCTACACGGCCATAAGAGTTCTGTTCAGCAGTATTCTCTATATAATATGGTTTCTCAAAGATTTTTTATTAAAAGCGGACGAAGAAAGTTCTGAAAATTACTCGACAACATGTAATCTATTTTTTTATTTATTATTTTCGCATGTCACGTATCCCTTGAATTGTCAGTCGTCAAATACATGGTTTTGCAGAGCCATACAAACTTCTATCTCCAAAATTAACAACAGAAAGAAGAAAAGCAGTGCAGTTAAAGCCGCACAAGTGCGGATAAGAGTAGATATATGAAACAAATTTAGCGTCGAACATTCAGTGCGCGGTATGCTACCAAAATTACAATCATAAACAGAAGATGATCTGATCCGCAATGGGACCGGGATGGTAAGCGCGTCTCAGCATAGTGGTATTTAGTGACGCAGGGGGCAGAAAACTTCCAAAGACAAAGTGCCACTTCACCGCTGTAATTCTATCGCTTTGGTACACACAAGAAGACGCTGAGGGACTCTTTACTCATCAATGAATATGTTCCAGAAATCAAACGTAATTGTTTGCTCCGTCTATCATTTTTGGCATATTGGTTTTTAAACTCTATCGCCAGCATAAGCCTTCTCCGACCAGTCGCAGCGCGTCTTCACATGTTCCTTCTGACCTAGTCTCTATTTTAACAAGCCAGAAATGTGCAACGAGTTTTCCTTCACAAGCTATGATTTTCCGGCGTTTTAAGGATATTCGTTATTCAGATATGGTAGAGGACAGAATTTTATTGTTTTCCGTTAAGTTAACGAATAATCACGAAAAATGCAACATTTTAAGTCAATTCGTCGAACACGAACAAGGAAAGTGCGTAAATAAGGCTAGCGTAAAGAAGAAGAAAAAACGTCACAGGGGCGTTCGAATGGTGAAAGTTGGGTGTTTCAAATTTTGTGAGACATTGCTTCCGCTACCTGAATAGAATTTAAATACGACAATTCCTTCTTTCTATTGAATAGATGGGCTCCTTTTCTAATAATTGAGACTTCTTATGCCATATCGTCTTGGGCTTCATTGCTTTGTGATTTATTTATAAATGTACAACTTTTGTACCCGTAGTGACATTGTCCAGCTGAGGAGAAAACCCTGGGAGAGTGCTGTTGTACCCCAATGCAAGCAGAAAGTTTATTGCCCCAGTTATGTCCACGATGCAGTTGGCTCCATGCAGCTAGAGTCAAAACTCTTTAATATGACCATTTGCGAAAATTCCCATAGGGCCCATGTATCAAAAAACGGCTGTTTAGATTGGTCAAAATTCGGGTGTTGGTGAATAGTAGCAGCACCTGCGGCCATTGAAGGAAACTATGGCTAAGTAGAAAACTTTCAGATTATCGATAAATATACAAACACCGGGGAAAATAAATTAAGTTGACGAGATGCAGTAGCAAAACTGTTTCGTCATAACAGCAGTAGAGGTATTTAAGTTGGAAAAGAAAGAAAAAAGTGATTTTCGGAAGGCAATGACGGCAAAATCGAAAAGCTTCTATTGACCGCTCCTAGACGATTCGATAATTCATAAACACCCAAAAAGTGCGTACTAAGCCCGGTCACATTTTGAAGCGGAGTTTCAAACTGGTAGTATCTAAAACCTCTAGCTTGTGTTACTACATGCCGCTGTTACAGCCAGCTCGTGGCTAGGAGCGCGCGCGAAAGCGTCTCAACCGGCTGTTGCGGATGACCTTTTCTATGAATGCAGGTAAGAAGCCATGGCAGGAGAGCCAATAAAGTTCCCGCGATATGAAAATGCTAGTCCGAATGAGCGCGCACTAACTACGCCCACAGGGGTCTGAAAAAAAAAATCACCTAAGACATTTGCTCAAGCGTAGAGAGCTTCTTTTTGTCGCATGCACCGAAGTGAAACAAGCAGGACTGGATCTTTTTTTCTTGTCGTGGAATATTTCTTTCGCCCATGTTCTGCAATATGTAAGCCAGAAAATGTCAGCGCGATGCATGTTCATACACGCGCATTTATTTCTGAAATAGCGTGTTTAATGATATTGGGAGGCATTGCGAGCTATTCGGATTGAGGCAGGCACAAAGGGCATGATGCTAGTCTCTAGCAGAACAGAAGCTGAGTAAAATTCATGCGTGGGCTTAGATGCAAATACAATACCTAGAATAAACGACAAATAAAAGAAATGGGCCGATGAAGAGGAAATATTTTTTTAAAAAGTAAAGGGTCTCTTAGATATCTCTTGATACAGAAACTAGTTGGCGCAGATGGCTCAGAAATTACGCATTGAGGAAAAGGGATGCTTTCGAATTGGAATGCTGTCGAACGAAACCGTCAAAGAATGCAATGCAAATCTCTTCAGCAGCAGATGCTTGCAATTTTCAGTCTGACATTGTCAAAGTCAAAGACGGTACGCAAGTGTTAAACACAATCGTGCACTCACGACACAAACAGAAGCTTTCAGAACTTCATTAACATTATGGAACCGTTTCATAACCATTAACGTTATTATCGGCGAAAACATACCAAAGCGACTGATAGAACAGCTTAATCGAAACCTTATCGGGGCTTAAAAAAAAATGCCAATAAGAAATACAAAAACCATATAAACACATCTTTCCTAGATTTTCTCAGTACTGCATCGTCAGCCAGGTTCGCATTTACTCACAGCTTTGAAATTAACACAACCTCATTGAGCGAACCACAGACACCACCATTGTAATTCAGGTTTTATTTCTCCCGAGGAAAGAAAAAATGCACAGATGAGTTTTCTAGTTTTTATTCTCTGCTAATGTGCTTCAAGTTTCTGTTACAGCTCAATTTGCACTTATGACTGATTCCAGTCCAATATTTCCATTTATTTTTTTAGCCATTTTCAAGACAAGAAACCAGATTAACCTAATTCGTCTCTTTATATGGTGTCTGCTTCTATCTCCATATGCAGTTACACGCCTTCTTTACCTGCTTGTAAATGATACCGTAAAACAACAACCTGTTTATTATTGCTACATATGAATTAAAGATATTGTTCAAAGAGGAGGGCAGCTTGCAGTTTCAGAAGGCAAGTAATCGTCGCTATAAATGTGTCAACGATTGTTCACGTCATTTATAGCATCCTTTGTTGTCCTCATCATCATTTTATCTTTATCAGTAGTGCTTCGAAAATGTCTGAATATTTTGTATATATATGGGGAGAAAGAACTAAGGCAAACCTTCGCCCGAAAGATCGTAGTTTAAATATTCAACGAGGCCTTTGCCTGTCTGCTTTCATTCCCCGCCACATGACATGAATTTATGCATTCCGGTGATCAGTATTAACCTGCAGTGCAGCTCAGGAATAGGTCCCTTCAATACAAAGATGTGCAAGCAGCTATCAATAAAAGCATGTCTTCTTTCTCTAACAAAATTATTAGTGACATATGGATTGTATAAAACAAGAGAAAAACTACTGATATAATGAGGAAAATTGCTATTTTCAGACATAATTACGGAGCACTCAAAGCCTGAATGCCGAAACTTTTGTCTGCTTCATGCTAGAAAAGACTTGCATGTTATCCAGTTTTTTGTTTGCGCAATGTTGCAAAAGTGAGAACCACGTTTGTCGGAATCAGAATATTATGTCAGAAAGCTTTTGCTTTTTTTTTCCCCGTGAATACGGGTAACCATTTCCCCCTAAGCAAGCGATGTAAAGAGAGCGAGAGGAACGAAGTATGCGGTAAGTGCGACAGACTTTCTCCTTGGCAACAAAGTACAGGAGACAGCTTAGTGTGTCACGAAAAGCAGGGGAGTGATTTGTTGTTGTAAGGGCAGCCCCCCTATGCAGCCTGACTAGACAGCCCAATTTTTCTTCATAAACGGATAATCTTGACCGCCTGACGGATGAGCCTAGACCGGCATGGGAAGGGTTGTACTGTATTTACTTTCTGCTCCCGCGGAGCTGGCGTCTGGCGTCTGGCCTCTTTTACCTCTGCGTTTCTAAGTCCTTGGCCCTGCCGTGCTGCAGGCAGCAGGTTTCGCCTCTCGGCGAGTGTTCCAAAAGCAGAGAGAGGTTGAGGTAGGAAGGAAAAGCAAAGCCGAAAGGTGCCGCCACGCTGAAGCTTTGATTCTCATTCTCGGCTTTCCGAAGCTTGTCTAGAGGGGCCTGCAACAGTTACAAGAATGCCTCAGTACAGAGAGAGTTCAAGCGTTGTCCTCACTTTCACTCTTCTAGTTCTGAGAGACTTAGTGGGCATCGTCTACTTATGTGTAATGGGGAAAAAAATTTAATGTCTTCAGTTAGTGCTGTTGTCGCCTAATGAACACGCTCGATAAGAATCAGCCAGTGAATTTTGCGGGTGTTTAAGCAGATGTATTAGTATTTTCTTCCTTACATATTTTAGAGCGCAGCACTGCGGCGCCCGCTCCTGCGCTTCTCATCATCGTTGCCGTTGTCTCTCGTAACCAGCTCCGCAGCCGGGGCAGCGCCACCGTTCACCGCTGCGTGTGTCTCCCCCCCCCCCCCCCTCCCCCCCTCGTGTTCTTGTGTTCTCTGGTTGCTGCGCGCGCTCCTGCTGCCCACTTTTTCTCTCTTTCTCCGTGGCGGCGACCGGGCGTTTTCTCTGGTTTCGGCGCGTGCTCCAGCCGCTACCGTTCACCACTGCGTGCACCCCCTCTCCCCTCCCCCCCCTCTTCCTGCGCGGCGGCGACGGTGTTCTCCGGTTGTCGAAGCGTCGTCTCGGCAACAGCGGATACCGGTGCGCGCATCCCAAGGATAAACGCAGGGCCACGTTGACTTGACTCGTTAGCGGCGTTAGCAGCATCAGTCAGTCGCTGCTATCTCTTCGCCGCGCAACGTTCCTATGGGCCCACGCGCTGCATCCCGCGACCTCCCAATAACTTAATTGCTCTCGTCATTTCTCCGACCACAAATATTTCTTTATGACGGGCAAGAACTGTGAGTGTAGTGTTTCTTCAAGGAATATGTGTGAAAAATTAAAAAAAGTTGTCTGTAATTGTGCATGCATGCCTTGCTCGAAACCTTTGCCTCGGCTTGTTGAAAATGTGAAACAGCTAATGAGCTGCGCTAAAATTTCGCATTAGGAAGTAACGTAATTGACGGCAATGTTTTTATTTCCTTTTTTATTTTCAGAATACCGAATTCGAACAGCGCACTCGCATTGATTAGCAGGACAATCTGGCTTTCTTCTTTTAACGAACGCCCTTTATCGCTCATACTCCGGTCAGGTGCTCTCGTGAATCTCCGAGGAATTTCGACAGCAGGCCCTTCTCGGAGAAGTTACGGTTGGGCGCTTGCCCTGAAAATTTGGAGGGTTTCCAAACAGTGCGTGTGCTATAATATTTTTGAGCAACCAGCGCACAAGCCTAATCCGAAGCCTTGTCTTCCCGGCATAACTTGGGTCTCTATGGTGTCTCAAGCTATGGGGTCTCTAGCTTTTCCTCTAGGTTGTGTTTAGAAGATGTATTAGTGCGAATAGAACGACGCCTTTCTTAGCGTATCGGGCACAGCATAGCACCGGCACATGCCAAGGATGAAGAGAATGAGAGTTTGTAAGCTATAGCTTCTTGCGAGAGAATACGACGGCATGAAATTGCCCTTAATCGTTCTTCAAAGTTGTGCTATAACTGTTACTGGATGGGACAGGGGCCACCAAATTTCTACCCGCATATTTATTAGGTTGTTGTTCAAACCCTATGCCTCTAGATGGCTTTTCAGTTCAAAATGTTCCCGCACGTGTTACGTAACATTTTCGTGTTCAAGGTACACAAATTTTCTGTAATTGTTACCAGCCGTGCTTGCCTTCGCCATTGACAATTTTACTATGTGACACGCAGTGGTCGCGTGTACGTTTTTTTAACCTTAATAAATATTGCTTGGGGGCATAGAAGCAGCGTGGCTGGAACCACCGGGCAGTAGCGTTAACGACGTATGCTCTAAAAAATCCAGCGTCAGCGCAGCCGTCGTCAGTTTTGTGAGCGAAAAATCACGGACACACTTATGCACGTGCTACTTGGGAGGTAAAGGGACCGTGTACTGTCTGCTCATTGGATTGCGGGATGTCAAGTAGCCACATCAGATGTCCGCGTTGGTGGGTGCTGCCAACTTGTGATTATATAGACTTTAGAGCGGGAAATCGATCTGTACAGCACCCTTGAATGCCGATTTAGACACGATTCCCCTAGGCTATGCATGGCAAATTCTAACGGCTTGGTGTACGCGGGATACTATATTTGTAGGGGCGGCATATCACAAACTGTGATAGCTTACGGCTGTATGTTTATGGACATGTTTTGTACAACATACAGGCACAGATTAAAAAATGGCCATATAGTGAGCAGCAAAGTGCATATTTGCGGAATATAAGGCACAAATGAAGCCAGCGAACAAGCACCAATAACCCTCTCGCGTCAAACCTTTAAAGGCAGCACTTAGCGAACATACGCTCATGCTTAAGGAGCTCCGTTGTTGCTCCTTAGAGTTAAACTTTCGGTGGTTGTAATTTCGGTATCAGGTTCAGTTTATCGGTTTTAACTTCCCAAAGCGGCTCATGCTATGAGTTACGCTGTAGTAGAGGGCTCCGAAAATTTCGATCACCTCTGCTGCTTTAACATGCACTGACATCGCAGACCACACGGGCGTCTTGCTTTTTGCCTCCATCGAAAAGCGGCCGCCACGGCCAGGATTCGATATCGCACCCTTGGGCACAGTAGTCGGATGGCATAATCACTCACCACCTCGGCGAACCGTTCGGATATTGAGCATAAACGGAATTTCAGTGCTAGCGGCCCCTGTAGGAAAGAATGTATTTTGCTCAGAAAATGTTCATGAGAGTGTTAACCACTCACATTGGTTCGGCATACTACGAGGCAGGATGGACGTACCTTTTTAGATAGCGATGCCATGCCGCTGTACGCGACATTTGAATGTGTCTGAATGGTCTCATGTCACAACAAAATGATACCTAGCAGTCTGAAGTAGAGCGAGAGGAACCATGGCCGTTTGTTGCTATACCCCTCAGCGGCGCTCCCCAAAGGCTGAAAAGGAAAGGCTCCTTCAGGCAAACTGCCTCAAATATTGTGGGTGCACGAAGCTTCGCCAAGGAAAATTATTTCTTCTCTGAAATTTTCCAATATATCACATCGCAACCACAATCCTCACAATCATCTCACAACTTTCGCAGCGTTGTTGAGTCCTTCTATCACTGCCATCTTCGTACCTCATTTCTCCCTAGCCTGATCAACTTGTTATTGCTCTTTTGTTGTTTGCTTTCTGTAGTATTAGGTGTTCTGCACGTCGTCTTTTGAGGGAGCTAGATCTCAGTAGCAGGTACAATATACATGTTGTACAATTTGTGATAACGTTATGAAGACGAAAAAAGTAGCACTTACGGCCAGAGTTTGTTTCTTCGCATGTACCTGGTAGAGTAGCGCCGGAAAGAGTAGGAACAACGGTCATGTCATTTTCCGCTTGAAAAAAAAAATACTTATTCTGTTTACCTGATTCTGTTACCACCAACTGAATACGCTACCTCCTTTGCCATTCCAGAGAATTTCTTTGTTAAAACTGGAAAATGCAGTAATTTAAGCTCCCTGCAGATCGTAAAGCACTTTTGACGACTTGCTTGAAAACGAATTTCTTGGTCGGTTTACGGCACGGCCGGTTCGTGCAATGCCGGTCCGTTCTTTTGAAGAATTAATCAAAACTGTGTACATCTGCAAGGTAGCTGTGGCATGTCCACTAAAAGAAGCAGGCTCGTCATGCAGACAGAGGAACGGAGTCTTTGTGAACAGAGAAAGATCTTCATCCCGACACCATATTGAGTGTGGATGATATTCTGCGCCCAGGTCATGAAATTCATCTCCTTACTCTTAGGATTGCGACGCTTGCCACTTTTTATGGGGAGAGGTATGGATAGATAGCGCGGGGATTGGATGGTAACAAGGAAAGAGAAAAGGGAATATTTGAGAATAATATTCGTAATTTGCCATACGCAATTCTATGGCAGCCTAAATGCAAATCAATAATAGGGTAAGCTTCAGACTATCCATAACCATAAGAACACACTCCAGGTTGTAATAAATGTTGATATGAACGCAGAAACAAATCCAAGACCATGACACTACTGAAACTTTCATGAGTCTCGAGACCCTTGATCTGGCTTCGGAACCCAGTGGCCGAGAATCCGCAGGCTACAAATAAAGATTAGTGCTTTGCCTTTTCTTACGGACTCCTCTACGCTTCGCAAAAGGAGCAGTGGAAGTAAGAAAAGGAAAAACCAAAACAGGTCAACCATTGAAAAACAAAAGGGATTACTAAGTCCAATAGAATAAATGCACAAATACGCAATATATGAGGAGAAAGGTCGCGGTGCCTCTTTGGGAAGTGGCGCCCGTCAAGCGGTCGGGATTATCTGGTTATGAAGAGGAATAGGCTGCGGCTTCCCATTTCCGCCAGCGGCTGTCTGCGCCACGAGAAATCACATCGTCGTTCCCGGACAGCACTGCTCAGCTGCCATTTTGTGTTGCCCTGTGTGCTCAGGCAGACGACAGAGTACGCCGGAGCAGGAGATTCGTCCCTGAAGGCCTAGTGTACTTGCCGCAATGAAGCGTGTTTGCTTAATCAATCCCGAGAAAATTGGACCTCTGTCGAGCGGAGAACGCAGCGCGTGGAATTGAGGCCTAACTGACAAATATTGTCCTAGTCCTATATTGCGCGTTCGCAAAGCGCTTATATTGCGGAAGTTCATTTGCTTTACGTAATAGGGTCCTTTGAAATATCACGTCTCACCAAACATCAAGACAATTTATTTTGTTGAGGTCGCTGTTATGCGATGCATCAGGAATTGGCAAATAAAAGGAGAGGTGGGAGGAAAGGTAGGCAAGATGGGCGCTCAGTTCGCGAAACAAAAAGGGGGAATTGCGATAAGTGAACTATAATCTCAAGATTCAGATAGACAGACATGTTGGGCACCTATGCTGAAAACGTGTGGTACTGCTGTTTGTAATTAAATGTGTGAAATCCAGATAACCGTTTGGACTATCATGTTTCGACACCGTTAATCGCACGTCAAACAAAAATAACTCAAGGCAGGCCAAGGACGAGAAAAGACCCACACATCTTTTCCCTGCGCTATTTTGTGTTTTAAATGTGTTACCAGCGCAAACTGTGCCACCTTAATAGTTAATCGCATGCACCTTTTACGAACTTTTCAGCTCATCTTTGACAGGGACGAGCGGTGAGGGATGTAAATTTTCCAGAAAATTTGAAGGCTAAAAAAACAAACAAGAAATATTGAAGGAACCTGCCAAACATCAATATTTTTATTATCCAAGAAGGATAGCTGCAATAAAAGAGTAAACAGTCTTTTTCCCCAGCAGTTTGCTGCTCATGCAAATGTTTCGCCGCTTTTAGGTGGTTATAAAAATACATAAATGAAACTTTACATGGTTCTAGAAGATTGCTATAATTATTGCACTGCAACCTCTACTCCTGCATGTGAAAAGAAGTGGTAAAAGTTCGGCTCTGAGTACATCAAGTGCAGAAATAGGTTTACGGGACATAGGGTACAGAAGCTGTGTTCATTGGTTCTAACATACAGCTTAATATCTTTAGTTTGATGAGCGGCGCCGGAAATGATTGGCAGCAGCAGTTCGGATTAGTGCGAGAGTACAAACTTCTAGGTTTGTTCCGCGCCTCCGTTTGCCTTGCGCGTCTTTTCTTCGCCTCATATATTTTTCACTTACCGTGTGTTTGTTTTTCCAGTGAAATCTCAATCGCAGTTCAATCTATTTATTATATTTTGTTCTTGCAATTAGGCATGTGGCAAGTAAGTCTTTCTAATTAGGCACTTTCTAATCGTTTTACATTTACGTTCAAATGTGCTTTTTATTTTCCTGTGATTTATCTCGGACTGTTCGAGGTCTATTTTATTTTTTTCTTACATCAAACAGGTGACTAAATCTACAGGCAACATTTCCTTGTTCCTTCTCTGTTTTTATATGCTTACTCTTGCTTCTTCTTTTATTTTTGTTTACGAATGTTATTTGCAGCTAAATGTTTACCACATTTTCCTTCATGTATGCTCAACACAGACGGCTAAGTTAACTCCAAAAGTTGCGCATGGCATCAAGACCATCAAGACCAACATGAGAAAAACAATCTACCGTACTTTCTTGACGGCTGTGGAAGTTGCTTACCTTCGGGCGGCTGTAGACTTCAGGAATCAAGAAAACCATCGCGAATTGTCATTTTTTGAGATTACAAAACACTACTATATAGTCTGCGAGCTACAACATGCCGTGGTTGGCACGGAAAACTTGTTTTAGAATTCGTAAATTTCACCATGCTGCAACAATAAATGGTTACGATATTGTTTTTCAACAGTTTTCAGAACATTGCAGCCTCACAGGAGCCTCTGCGTGGACGAAATCTCTCAATCTGCCCAAAAAGATGGAGTCCATGCAACGATGTATGTTGACGCAGCGGGAACGCTCCTCAGACTGGCGAGGGAGCTGCATTTAACAACGGGAGAGTTCTTAAATCATCACATCTGAACTGTGAACTTCGCCTTTGCCTTCCGCATGACATGCCGTGAATAGAAGCGCATGTTCTGCCGCTTGCGCTTCGGTGTTGCTTTGAAAAAGCAATGCTCATTGGCACTGCCGTGTCTGATACGTTTACTTGTGATAAGTGTGCATGTGAGGAGTAGGTTTCAACTGTGTCCACGTCCTGTTTTTAGCACTAAACGGCATGTGCTTCGCTGTGCTCTGTGTGTGGATCAGGTCCTTTGACGGAGTGTAAAATCCTCGCACTGCAGCCACAGTAACTGACGGGCTAGCCCACAAATACATGTTTTGTTACCTGATTGTGTCGATCGGGGTAGGAATTGCGGCTGTTCTATTTTGCTTTTCCGAAGGGATACCACTGCAGCACCAGAACCGGCCTCATGCAATGCATTCCGATTGATGGAACGTAATTCCAGCAAATTTAAACAGACAACCGAAATGAGCACCCCTCACTCCTCTTAACTCCCCTCCCCTCCCCACCCTATCCTCCACATTAAAAAGGTCTGCCGAAAAGTTAGTCGGAGGTCGACTGCTGCCCAGAATTTGACCGATGCCTACCCCAAAATCGGGCAACAACCAGGCAACACCATTTTGAAGGTCCATGTGCACCATGCACCGCAATGAATGCTTTCATCAGTCCCGGAACCCACCCCACCTCCACCCCACTTCCAAAAAGGCCAGAAAGCTGCTCTGGGTAAGCGACACATATAACCACAGGGCGATAACTAAAGCTACCCCATTAATTCAGAATCACGTTTGTGAACACCGTCCATATTTTTTATCCTCTCATACTCGTTCCCCAGGGAAGGGTAGCAAATCAGAAGCACCTTCGAGTTAACCTCCCTGCTTTCCTGCTTCTTCTTTTCAGCGCGATACGATTAAGGATTAGGTAGAAAAGCCAGAATTGTCGCAGATGCCAGAAAATGATAAATTTCGACGAAAGCAAGGCAATGATTATATTTTAGCGAAGACGAAATGCGATCGCTTCGACGAAGACGAAGTGCTGATGTGTCTTGCACGCGTGCTTTTGCCGCTGTTGCTGCGCTGGATCTTACCGTTGCCTGTTGACCTGAGGTCTCTGCTGCCGTACTATTGTCACGTAGTGGTGACGAGGACGACGACACAATTGAAGGGTCGATGATTGCACTAACGAAACTGTTTATTTGGGCTGACTTGCGCCTGCAAAAGAACTAAGCAACTCGGCGGCGGCGATAGAAACAAACGTGCTCGTCGATCGTTGAACAAAGAAAGCTCGGCACACTCGGCAACGCTCAATTTAAAGGCTGCACAGAACAATCTAGATAACGTCGCAAACAGCTACCAGCACGGGCTGGAACATTGTGGAAAGACACCCGACTGGCCGGAACCTTCGAGACAGATCTCAGTGCATCTTGTGCTACAACAAAACTGATAAAGGTGTGACTCGCGACATCGGGCATTAAAAAACAAAGATTACGGAACCGATACGCGGTCGAGAATCAGAGTGATAAGCCTGGATGCCGGCGGCCGCCAAAAAACAACAAATACTGTTTTAAAGGTTTCGCGGCATTACTCCCCCCTTAAAAAAACATCGCCTCGATGTTCCAAAACAAAGCAACTTAAACATGAACACTGCGAAGTTTAAACACCACAGACTGTTTAACGTGCGTAATAAGGCTTCAGTTGTACAACATGTACAATTTCTGGGCGTGCGCGTCGCCGTTGTGATGCTGAAGTTCCGTCGGGAATGACTTCATAGTCCAGTGGTCCGACGCGGCGAATGATTTTGTACGGCCCAAAGTATCGACGCAACAACTTTTCACTAAGTCCACGACGGCGAATTGGTGTCCAAACCCACACTTGGTCCCATGGATTGTACTCTGCGTGGCGTCGTCGTAAGTTGCATCGTCGGCTGTGGGTGCGCTGTTGGTCTTTAATACGCAGCCGTGCGAGTCGTCGAGCTTCCTCTGCACGCTGCAGGGAGGCGGCGACGTCGAGGTTGTCCTCGTTGGTTACGTGCGGTAGCATTGCGTCGAGCGTCGTCGTGGGCTCCCTACCGTACACAAGCTTGAACGGGGTCGCTCTGGTCGTCTCCTGGATTGCCGTGTTATACGCTAAGATCACGTATGGCCAGATGGCGTACCAGGTATTGTGTTCAGCGTCGACGTACATAGCGATCATGTCCGCGATCGTTTTGTTCAGGCGCTCCGTAAGGCCATTGGTCTGGGGATGGTACGCAGTTGTTCGTCGATGGCTTGTGTGACTGTATTCCAGGATGGCTTGCGTCAACTCTGCCGTAAACGCCGTTCCCCGGTCAGTGATGAGCACTTCTGGGGCGCCGTGTCGCAAGAGAATTTGTTCGACAAAAAATTTGGCGACTTCGGCCGCGGTACCATTGGGCAGTGCTTTTGCTTCGGCGTAACGAGTAAGGTAGTCAGTGGCCACGATGATCCACTTGTTACCCATAGACGAAGATGGAAAGGGACCAAGGAGATCCATCCCAATTTGTTGAAAGGGCATGATTGGGGGCGGAATCGGGTTTAGTAGTCCTGCTGGTCTGATCGGCGGCGTCTTGCGTCGTTGGCACTCACGACACGTCTTCACGTAGTGGGCAACTTCGGCAGGCAGTCGCGGCCAGTAGTACTTCTCCTGGATTCGATGCAACGTGCGCGCAAATCCCAGGTGGCCTGCTGTGGGCTCATCGTGTAACGCCTGCAGAATCTCTTGCCGGAGGGTTTGGGCACTACGAGAAGCTGCGCGGTCTTGTTCGGTGCGAAGTTCTTCACGAGGAGGCCATTGCTTAACGTGAAGGATGATAAATGTCGCCTGAACACACCAGGAGGGGAAGCGGTCTTTCCTTCCAAGTAATCGGCTAGCGCTTTCAGCTCAGGGTCTGATCGCTGTTGTTCTGCGAAACTGCTGGCGCTTACCGGTCCCAAAAAGGCGTCGTCGTCATCGTCCTTCGGGGGAGCATCGACGGGAGCGCGGGATAAGCAGTCTGCGTCGGAATGCTTTCGGCCCGACTTATAGACTACAGTCATGTCAAATTCTTGAAGTCGTAGGCTCCATCTGGCAAGGCGGCCGGAGGGATCTTTCAAATTAGCCAGCCAGCAGAGTGCGTGATGGTCGCTTACCACCTTGAATGGTCGGCCGTATAGGTATGAACGAAACTTAGAAGTGGCCCAGATGATTGCAAGGCACTCCTTCTCGGTCGTCGAGTAATTGGCTTCGGCTTTTGTGAGTGACCTGCTAGCGTAGGCGATTACTTTCTCTTGTCCGGCACTCTTCTGGACGAGAACGGCTCCTAGGCCCACACTGCTCGCGTCGGTGTGAATTTCGGTCTCGGCGTTTTCATCAAAGTGGCTAAGTACAGGAGGGCATTGCAGGCGGCGCTTGAGTTCGTCGAAGGCTTCTCCTTGCGGCGCTTCCCATTTAAAAGGTACGTCAGCCTTTGTAAGCTGCGTCAACGGTTCGGCGATCCGCGAGAAGTTTCTGACAAATCGTCGATAATAAGCGCACAGCCCAAGAAATCGGCGCACAGCTTTCTTGTCGGCAGGCGGTGGGAATTGTGCGATTGCAGCTGTTTTCTCCGGGTCTGGGCGAATACCGTCCTTGCTAATTATGTGACCTAGGAACCGGAGTTCTTCGTAGGCGAAGTGACACTTCTCTGCTTTTAGTGTTAGTCCCGATGACTTGATGGCTTCCAACACTGTCTGTAGTCGTTTGAGGTGGTCTTCAAAGGTTGACGAGAAGACAACAACGTCGTCCAAATATACCAAACAAATTTGCCACTTCAAGCCTGCCAAGACTGTGTCCATTACTCGTTGAAACGTGGCTGGTGCGGAGCAGAGGCCAAATGGCATCACCTTGAACTCATAAAGGCCGTCCGGTGTGATGAATGCGGTCTTCTCGCGATCTCTTTCGTCGACCTCAATTTGCCAATATCCGCTCTTCAGGTCCATCGATGAGAAGTACCTTGCATTGCAGAGCCGGTCGAGAGTGTCGTCGATGCGGGGAAGCGGGTAGACATCCTTCTTCGTTATGCTATTCAAGCGGCGGTAATCAACGCAGAAGCGAAGTGTGCTGTCTTTCTTCTTGACCAAAACGACTGGTGCCGCCCAGGGGCTGTTCGATGGCTGGATTACGTCATCACGCAGCATTTCCTCAACTTGATTGCGAATGGCCTGCCGTTCTCGCGGCGATACACTAAAAGGGCTTTGGCGCAGAGGTCGGTCGTGTTCGTCCGTTATAATGCGGTGCTTGGCCAGTGGTGTTTGTCGTACCTTTGATGATGACGAGAAGCACTCCCTGTAGTTTCGAAGAAGACTGCGAATCTGGTTTTTCCTACTGTGGGTCAATACTGGGTTGATGTCAAATGTGGGCTGGCGGAATTGGTCCGGTGCGTCTTCCAGTGGTTGGGCGTGGAGGGCGAATACGTCTTTGAGGTCTGCTAATTCGTCGAGAAAAGCGATGGTCGTGCCCTTGTTGAGCTGCCGGTATTCTTCAGTGAAGTTTGTTACCAGGACCTGAGCTTGTCCTCTCCGGAATTTCGCAATGCCTCTAGCAATGCCGATACTTCGTTCCAAGAGCAATTGGATATTTCCTTCGACGATGCCTTCAGCGGTTTCGATGTCTGTGCTACCTACACTGACGGCCACGCTTGATCGGGGCGGCACGGTCAATTCTCCGTCGAGGACGTTTAGGGCGACGTGTTGTGTCGAAGTCGTCGTAGCAGGTATGGCTTTGTCTGCAGAGAGCTTGATGAGCTTGGATCGGAGGTCGATGATAGCCCTATTTTCATTTAGGAAGTCCACGCCTAAAATCACGTCGCGGGAGCACTGCTACAAGACCACAAAACTGGTGGGGTAAGTACGCCCATTTACAGTTATTCTTGCAGTACACCGTCCCGGTGAAGTAATGAGCTTGCCACCTGCGGTGCGAATCAGCGGGCCATCCCAAGCGGTTGTAACTTTCCTGAGATGGGAGGCTAACGGTCCACTGATGACTGAATAGTGAGCTCCGGTGTCTACAAGGGCAGTGACTCTGCGACCGTCGATATCAACTTCAAGGTCACTTATTCGCGTGCTCGCATTGCACGTGGGCCTTAGTGTCCGATCTCGGCTCCGTCGTTTCTTCAGGTCATGGCCGGGGCATACCGTTGTTACTTCGCTGGGCGGTGGTGTCTGCTTGCACTCTGGTCGTGTTGTCGTCGATGTCGTCGTGTGGAGCGGCGATGAAATGGTTGCGTCGTCGTTAGTGGTCGTCGGCGGCGGAGGATCTTCGTCTTTTCGCCGTTGAGCAACCTCACCTCCAAAGGTTGCTGCCTTTAGTTTCCCCTACGGGGGCTAGGAGACCGTCCTTGCACGTAACTGCGGCCCGGCGACGCAAATCGGGCATTGTACGGCGATGGTGATCGTGATAGATGCCTTGGCGACGAGTGCTCTCCGCTGCGCAGGAAGTCGTTGATTTCCTGTGGTCGCTCGCCAGGACGGGGTCGTGGGGCGTCGACAGCGAAACCACGGAGGCCGATCCGCCTGTACGGGCAGTGACGGAGGATGTGTCCTGCCTCACCACAATGGAAGCAGAGCAGTCGGTTGTTTGCTGTCCTCCAGGCGTCGCACTTTCTGGGGCTTGGGGGTCGTTGGTAGGCTTGGCGGGCGGGGGCCAAGGGGCGGCTTTCGGGAACAGGACGGTTGCGGCGAGGGCTCGGAAAGTCATCACGTCGGGGCGGAGGGCGACGTAATGCACCAGCGTAGTTCATCGCTGTTGCCTCGTGTGCTGGAACAGTCGCAACCGTCGCTTGAGGAACGCCCAGCGCCTGCTGGACTTCTTCACGGACGACATCCGCGAGCGTCGCCACCTTGGGTTGTTGCGATGATGGCATCAATCGGCGGAGCTCCTCTCGCACGATCTCCCGGATGAGGTCCCGAAGGTTCTCTCCACTTGCAGATGCACTGGGGTAGTGGCTTGCGTAGTCTGGCTGAAGGGGTCGCTCGTAGTGGCGCATCCGGGTGTACAACGTCTTCTCGATGGCAGACGCTTCCGTTTCAAATTCCGCCACTGTTTTTGGCGGGTTTCGGACAAGATTTGCAAAAAGCGATTCTTTGACGCCTCGCATTAAAAATTTGACCCTCTCTCCTTCGGTCATGTTAGGGTCGGCGCGGCGAAAGAGGCGCTTCATCTCCTCAACGTACGCCAGGACAGGCTCGTCAGTAAGTTGAAGTCTTGACTGAAGGAGGGCCTTGGCTCTTTCCTTTCGGACGACGCTTGAAAAGGCAGTAAGAAACGCTTCCTTGAAAGTCTCCCAATCATTCATAGTTGCTTCATGATTTTCGAACCAATCTCGGGCATGTCCTTGCAGAACAAAGTAAACTTGCCTAAGTTTCGCGGCGTCGTTCCAGCCGTTGAAATCTGCCACACGGTCGAAAAAGTCCATCCAATCTCCCGCATCTTCATCCGGTAGTCCATGGAAGCAGGGGGGCTCACGGGGTTGGACGAAAACAACCGGTGCTGTAGGCTGGGCCATTGTCAGCGTCGATGTCTTCCGAGATCGAATGGGGTCAGGCAGCAGACCGTGTTCGGGTTGTAGGCCTTGAAGTCGGCGGCTGGCTCGGTGACCTGTAGGCTGGTCTTCCAGGGCGGCAGGAACACGGCTTGGGTCTTCGCTCGAAGGATCAAAGGCAACACCTCCACCAGATGTCACGTAGTGGTGACGAGGTCGACGACACAATTGATGGGTCGATGATTGCACTAAAGAAACTGCTTATTTGGGCTGACTTGCGCCCGCAAAAGAACTAAGCAACTCGGCGGCGGCGATAGAAACAAACGTGCTCGTCGATCGTCGAACAAAGAAAGCTCGTCACACTCGGCAACGCTCATTTTAAAGGCTGCACAGAACAATCTAGATAACGTCGCAAACAGCTACCAGCACGGGCTGGAACATTGTGGAAAGACACCCGAGTGGCCGGAACCTTCGAGACAGATCTCGGTGCATCTTGTGCTACAACAAAACTGATAAAGGTGTGACTCGCGACATCGAGCATTAACAAACAAAGATTACGGAACCGATACGCGGTCCAGAATCAGAGTGATAAGCCTGTATGCCGGCGGCCGCCAAAAAACAACAAATACTGTTTTGAAGGTTTCGCGGCACTATCACTGTGTGACAGGACATGACAATATTTTTGGCAACTTGTCAAAGAATGTTCTGATCGGAGTGCGAATGGTCAAAGAAGTTACTGTAATAAAGAAAAAGCAAGTGAGCTCAAAAGAAAATTGGGCAGAGGTGGGCAGCGGTGGGACTTCACGACTTCCGATTTGCCGGGTAGGCATACTGCCCACAGACCACGATCGCTCATTGGCTCGAGCTAAATAAAGATTTGCTCAGTGATTACTCTGCGGCCTTGAACGTGGTGTGTTGTATTGGGAACACGTGAACACATAAACATGAGCATGCGTTCATGTGTAATTACTAGTATCATACAATGATTGAGGTCAGTTCGCCAAAAATTAAAACACGGATCTTGGCTGTAAGGATGCTATGAACAATTATGTTTTTACGACCACCAGTTCCCACAGCGAGACAGTGCAAATAAAATGAATATATTCTTGGAACAAATTAAGAGGTGTCATAAGGCTATCGTTACTCAATCGGCACCTCAAACTCTTATGCGCTCGTCATTGAGAGAGGAACGGGAAATTTAACTGCTCAAGGAGGCAACAAGAAGGCAGTGCGGAAAGAAATACAACGAGAAAAATAAATAGGAAGCAAGTCGTGTGCATTAACAGCAGAAGAAAAAATACAATACAAGATGCGTGTGTGGTGAGAAAGAAGTTTTGGTATGTGGGTTGAGTACGCGATGCGAACGCAACCCATAACCACTGTCGCATTTCACACTCAGCAGCGTAATTTAGGCGTCCCTGAAAAATTTCTCTCTTCCCATATCGCTAACCACTGTCACTTTGTTTGAACTCGATGGGAAGACGACCGCAACTTCTTAACAGAAAGGCTACGAGAGTGTGCGTATCAGATATACGAAAGGCACAAAACACGGGGCCACCAAGAATGCATTTTTACTAATACTGATCCCTTCTCTTTGATTAAAGTTCACTTGTGCTTACTTCACGACATTTTAGAAGCGCACTGCGATCGCCCACATCGCTCAACCAAAACACTGCAGATGTTTATCTAAACAACATGGATCGGACATCTGAACTTAAGAAAACATTCTTCGTTGTGACAGTGCCGTCAGTTTTTAAAGTACGACCGTTGCCAAAAAAAAAAAAAAAAGAACGAAGTGGTGAGGACAATCCCTGGGAAGGAGTTGCCGAGAAAGGCTCGCCGAGCGCGGAATCTATTTGTTGTTTTTAGCCCCGTCACCTCGTCGCTAGTGCAGATGCTGCCTCCGGACTCCAAGGCCGGGTCGCTTTTAAAGGTCGTCATACTAACCCTGCTAACAGCCTCTTTCTCTTTTGCCCTTACTTCTCGCCGCTCCACGCACTGCACCAGGCCACAAGCACTGGGTCTGTGTTCACCAGGAGCTCTTTTCAAGAGTAACGGCACAGAGCCAGCATCGTAAAGAACGCTGCCTTGCCTGGCTGCACGGCGGAGATTCGCGGTTAAAAGTGTTGACATTGGCGAGACCGGCACTTCTCAGCAAATGCTGCGTGTCCCTGTAAACAGGATTAGGCTCATCTGTGCCCCTCGCTTTAGAGGCACCAGGGCATTCTCTTTCTCCCTCCCAACTGTTGGCTCCTGTTTTGGGTTATCTGTGCCCTTCTCTCTAGGATTTTCATCCTTTCTTACTTCTTCCCCCTTTCTCAATTTTTTAGTAGCTACTTCTGAATAACTCTGTCTGTTCGGCTCCGCCTAACCTACTTTGATTTTGCTGTCCCTGCCAGTGCTTGTCTCAGCCACGTGGTCCGCACTGGAATGTGCGTCCTCGTTGCTTCCAAGGACAGAGTCGATCATTTTTTCTTCCATTTGAGGAAGCTGTTCAAGAAGTTTCTGATCTTCTGCCCTTAATAAACCTAATTCATTTTTCTAAGGCTTCAAGAAATGACACTAGACCGACCTTTTCTAGTTCAAACCTGTCTATAGGCGCGCACTCACCACGCAACACCGGCACAAAACGTCACTGCCTTCCGCTTCCTCTACGGAGTCGAAATGCGTTTTCTTCAAATTAACCTGCGCCTCCCACTGCTTAGACGTAACCTTCGTTTGGTTGCACATCTTGAGCCTATATCAACGACACTGTTTCTACTACGAATTCTCAGAATATACAGACTACAAAGGAAAGACACAAAAACGACTAGCAAACATGCGTTCAAATGATATCTGCGAATGCTAATAGTCTAGAAAAAAAGAATATCTAGAAAGCTAACAAAGTGGTTAAAGAATGAACGCCAAAAAACCTTGTTACCGGCACAAAAACCAAGCCGCTAGGACAAAGAGCTAAAATCTATTCTCTAAGCTGCACCTACCTAACAAGTTGAAAACTAAATAAAGTTAATAAATTTAACGCTTTTGGAAGCTCTCGCTGTCGCCAATCCGTCCGTTTCCGGTAGCCACGTACAATCGAAGGAGCGATAAAACACGCATCCACATCTCACGGCGGTCAACTGTCAACTCTGTTGACTAATGAATTGTGGCCTGAGCACGCCGTTCAGTTCAGTGACGATAATTCAGAAGGATGTACGACATGTTACTTATGTCTGCAGGCAAAAAAAAAAAAGCTAGCAATACCACTTAAACTGCATTCACTGGCACCGCCCATGTGGGGACACGAAATAACAGCACATGACGAAACAGCATGCGTTATAAAAGCACACAGAGAACAGCACAGGGGAAATGCAGCAAGGCGACAAAACAGCACGGTAGAAAACAGCACACGTCAAAACAGCACGTGACATAAAACAGCAAATCGACAGAACAGCAGAAGGAGAAAACAGCACACAGAAAAAACAGCAGAACGGTGCTGTATTGCGGGAGCGGCGAATCACAGCCATAACCGTACAAACACCTGCACTATGTGGATTTCTCGACAGCAGCCGCGCAGGTAAATAGCGAAAGCAGACAGAAGAAAAAAAACACACAAGAAATATGTGCCGTTCTAACTCTAAATCTAGTTTCATTCAAATCTTCTCCGCAGTATCTCTACTCCCCTGCTATTTCGTGTATCCCTCTAGGCAAGCCGTTAATAATGCAAGCAAAGTAGAATGATGCTAGCACTCCAGGAGTGCGTTATTCAACCGGTGTTATTTTGTTTTTGTTTTTCAGCTGCTCTGTGTTTCTAGTGGGCACGGGCTACTCGTTTGAACTGTTTCATTTGTGTTCTGCCAGTGTCCCTATAGAGCCTTCTTTTTTGCGCCAAGGCTCTTCTGCTTTCAGCATTCCGCTTCTTTTTTTTTTTTTTTTGTCAGGGTTTCGCGCTTGCTAGATGTCACAGCCAGTTTCCTTTTCTTTGCCCCCCCCCCCCCCCCCCCCTCTCACCCCGTTGCTTGTTTAGTTGACTGATTTTGCTACTGAGGTGCTGGTACCGCAGCTAGTTTGTTTCCTTTACATTTGATTCCTAGTGCCTTCCAGAGTCTGCAAGCCTCTGATTCCTCGACACCAAACGTGAAAGCACCCACGTGCCTCTGTTGGTAGCCAGTGCATTCTAGCTTGTAGGCAGGCCAGAGGCAAACGAGAAGGAACTGAGATAGGCGTGTGTGTGTGGTTGAGGAGACAAAAAAGGCATGGGTGCTATTTCTAATCTGGCCTTTCTTTATCAAAGCTTACTGCAAAAATTGTTTATAGTCACATTTCAGATTTTTATGTAGCGATCTTTTTTTTTGTACAGTTCCGGGATAATATGTCCTAATGCATGGCCAACAGGGCGGCGCAATATGTTGAAAAATTCCCACAATCGTAGTTGTCGTGGCAGTATCGCCTCTGCAGAATGAAAAGAATACATGCACGCATAACCTTGAAAAATCGCTACTCAGTAGCTGGGCATGGCTGCAGACTGAAGACTGTTCTCGCCTGATAAATGTTAGAAATAGTTTCCGTAGACTTCTGTATGGTGCTGATCTTATGCTGTAGATGACTACAAAGCGTTGCAACTCACTGTACGTCGGTCCAAAAAATCAATTTGGCTGAGAATATACTTTACCCAAATTGTTTGCTTGAGCTTCAGGTGAGCTTTAAGATACCTTACAGTTTTCGCCGCCATAATTTCGTTCCACACCGACTGTGCGAGCAATGAATTCACAGTTACACTATAATTTCGCCACGAGGCTTTTTGTTATATGTTTAATCATTTCCTCTTTACATTTGATCGTTATGTTCATAAATACAAAAACCATAACACCATTTTATATTACCATAAACATAATGTCGCCATTTCGTATTCCAACATCTTTCGTGAAAACATCTTCTTAAGGTGAGTCAGACAATTTCTTTCATTCGCACTACTATGGAGCCAAAATAAAAAAAAAAAATTCAGATGCAAACAAAAACGCATCTTCATATAATTCACAGAAAATATGTTTTTCGCCAACGATAATCTTCTTAGCCTTTCCTGGACGTAAAGTGTTGAAAGATACCAAGCGTATTAGATGTGCGCAATTTTTAAAATAAAATGCCATAAGAGGAAAAAAAGTACAGTGACTTAAGAATAAGCAAGGAAATATATTTGACTAGCTCAATAAGGTCTGCTTCTTGGCGCTTAATGCGCATCCAGTATTAAGTGGAAATCAAATTTTTATAAAAAATTTAATAAACAACAAAGAACTATAGGCCGACACCAAAAGAAGCTCAGGCGCTTCTCTGGGTTTCAGCTAGTTTTAGGCAAAAAGAGGATGAAAGAGAACATAGAAATGCAAAATAAAAATTAACATATAGGTGGAGTTGTTAAATGTGGAGTGCAAGGAAAATGAGGGAGAATGCAAGGAAGTTTTAAAGTTGGCGAACACATCCGATGTCTTGTATGTCGGAAGAAGAAAAGCTTAGTGAACAACTATACACAGGGAATGGTACCTTGATAGGTTTCAAAATTGCGGCAGCTAGTAACGTTATAATCTTTACGCCCTCTTTTGATTCTGAAGTCCCTAATGTCGATGTTTAAAAACTGCGTTGCGAATTACAGAAAAACGTAGCGCACAACCCTGGAGGGCATGCGCCGAGAAAGAGAAACAGCCATGCCAGAGGAGCGTTCAGAGAAAGGGCGACGGAGCGCATTCAGAGAGTTGAGGGAAATGGCAGCGACAGGAGCAGAAGCGGTGATGGAAAGGAAAACATCGGTCGTGGGCAGGAGAAGAAAAAAGCCAGCGGCGACACCCTGCGGTGCCACCACTAGAAGGAAATGTTGCCTGCGGTGCCCGCATAATGTTCTAGAAGCGGCAGCAGCACGCTTTCAGAGCGCTCACCAGCCTTTTAAACGCCGCCTCGTAGGCTCAGGGCTTCATTCCACATCGCTATGCATGACGGCGCATCGGGACATAATCGCGGTCAAAAAATGGTCGAGAAAGTGCGCCACGGCGGATGTGACTAGAGCCGAAATGCCGCTCGTCTAGCCGCCGTCGTTTGCAAGTGGCTGTGGATTAGGCTGCGGCAGCGGCCCGACGAGCACACATCAGGAAATGTTTCAACACAAAATTTTAAGCATATCAACAAAACGTCCAGCTAGGCATTCACCTTCACACCCACAGAAAGCTCTTAGCATTCTCTGTAATTTTTACCGCCCTATTTTATTGCTCGCACCTCAGTCGTTGTGTTTGAAAGGAAGAACGGGAACGAAGAAATTGCAATGGTGTCATGATGTTAATTCCAGATGAAAGTGGGGATTAATTGGAAGGATGAAGGTCATGCATGTTTTTCTGCACTGATGCGGTAGCCTTCACTCTATAATTGGTCGAGTGCGACCTCATCTCAGTTTAAAGTCCTCATTGTCCTCTTTCACAAGATATTATAAGTTTGAAGTGTCGAAGTGAAGACAATGATCATACGAACTCGGTACACACTGTATATGTGGATAAAACAAAGTAGTCTGCGCAATATCATAAAAAACATAAATGAACGCAGCCTATTTTGCTCTTCTTTGTTGTTTTTTTACCTGGAAAAATGTGTATTTATCATGACAGCAGTGGTATCCCACTGTGCTGTCAAAGAATAACCATTTCGAGCTTGACCCTATTTGAAGCAAACGTTTGCTTTTTCCGCATCGCACGCAGTTAGTGAGGCGCTCACCCGCATATACAGTCATTAGGCAGAGATGCACGCTTTACAGGGGCTGCCAGCTGACTTCTGCGGTGCGGTACTAATACATGCAACTTTTGCGATCAAGATTATATGGATGACTAAACCTAAGGCGAGAAGGATGAAAGGAGCGACTCCTCTCGCTCTTGAAAGAATTGGAGCAATTACTGTATTATTACGAATTGAAAAAAAAATATATGCGATTAGGTATGCATGGAAAGTATTTAACATTGATCACAACGAAATATAGTTATTCCTGAAGTAACGTTACTGCTCTTCCTCCTGATCACAGATACGTATTGTACGTCAAATTTGGCAGTGGAATTATTTTACTGCAAAGCTAAACCTTTATTTATAAATTCTTGGCAATATTTTAAAAGTAACAAACTTCAGTATATTTTAGTCCATAGTTCACATTCCAAAGAAATACACCTACGAATGTGAGACACGGGTCGGTGGATAATGTTACCGGTGTGACAAGCGGGTTCTCAGGCCGTAAACGTCACCACTTAAACTCTTAGTTTGGTTAACGAAGTCCGTGTGTGCTCTGTGCTTGAAAGAGTCAATTGTACAGAGCAGCTTTCTGTGGACACCTATTGTTCAAATGTCTGCCATTATGGTTTCACATTCGGAGAATAGTGGTTACGAATTCTTTCTATGCAGGAATCGGGAAAGGTCAATAAGGGGCCCCGCCCAATTCCACTGATTGCAGGCGAAACAAACAAAAAATTTCACAATGTGAGGTGTTTCTCGCAGCTCTTTGCCTCCGAGTTTGGGAAGATGTTAACAACATTGCACAAATACTTGCCCAAACTTGCTCTTCCAAATGTAGCATTTCAAAGAAATGTGATTACGATAGCTTTCCATACCTTCAATAGTTTCGAATTGTTGCTGGAAGTATCGGCTTTCTCACTTGTTATACATCAAATTACTAGAAAATCATGCTAGACGGCGCTGGTACCTCAGAGGTCAAGGAAAGGTGACGATTTGCGTCACAAATGCTGAAAAAAAAAAAACAACAACTGATAGTCCTGATTGGGCGGAATGCTCAACAAACGCAAAGAGAGGACATAATACAATTTAGCATAGAGATCCAGAAAAAACCGGTTTCTAGAAGTAAAGCCCCGCCAGCAAGACACGGAGCAGCTGAGGATGCGGTGTTAACGGCATTATGTTGATTTATCAGGTTATGTCCCCGGAATTCACATGCAAGCTCGGTACCCTCTCAGGGAGCTATGACCGTATGGTGCACTAACGTGAAACGTGATGGCTTGAACTAACGACTTCTTTCCAAACCAAGCTTTTTTTGTGTCCTCACCTCGCTCTGTCATTAGGATGCACGAGTTACAATCTTTTCCCAGAGTTTCAGCAGTCGGTTGTGCTGGCGACATATCAACTAAGTAATAGCGCACAAACAACTTCACTCACGTCTTACCCATGTCAAAAGATCAGCGCGCGGAGGATCAGCAGTTTGCGAGATCTCAAAGCCAAGAATTTGCGCCTATTGCGAATCCCTTGTCAGCAGTTGTCAGTTGTCAGACTTCATAGTTGCATATTGTAAGGACAAGGAGTTTTGATAATTTCTTAATAAAGAAATTTTTGTATCTGATTGGATTGGTAGGGAAAAGTTAAACTTTACCTGCATGCAGGACGCGACATTTCTTTTTGTATTCAGTAGCTATGTCATACATGAGACAAAGTTATCCAAAGGAATAGGTACATGCCAGGGAAATCAAAAACAAAATGTTCAAGGGCTTTTATTCACGACTACTTGTGGATTGAAGCTACAGGACGTGCTAGACAGATCGTGGCCAAATTTCTGCAAGTATAACACCGCGTAATCTATGTCGACTTAATATTTGGGTTGCCCACATCGCGAAAGTTGATTTCAGCAAAGCTGAAAACTAATGACGCAAGTGCCAAGAGGCATGTAAGTGTTCCTAATTTATCTTTGCTTGTTCTATAGAATAGTTACACGCTGAAATCAGTTTCTAAGTTATTTGGCCATTTCTGCGTACTGGTAGCACGCGACAAGTTCTTTATTGTTAGGTGGGTACATTAACAGACCACCTTTGAAATATTATACCAGGCTTGTCTTCAGGAAGCAGATTTCTCCTCGGCAGCTAGAAGTCATGAAAGTCCGCGCCCCTACATCCAGAGGCTGCTTCAGAACCATCACGTTTTACACATAGAATGTTATAAAACTGCAAGCTTGAATACGAACTGTGCCATAAAAGCAGGAGCTTCTCTGTTTGAACTCCAGTGAAAAAGCGAATTTCAGCTATACGAAAATTGAAACTATTCCTTAGTTCTAATCATTCCTAAATTTTCCCTAACCGAGTTTTTGCTAACAAAGTATCGCCCCCGCTTCCCCCTCCACCCAATAAAAAAATAAAAACCTAAGTATGCAGCCTTCTTCAGCAAAACTACACAAGAACAGTTCAAGTGGTTCCATTCAATTAGCATATACTTCAACGATATATTTAATATCAAATGGGGCGGGAAAAAGCAAAAAAAAATTCCACCAAACTCGACGCCTATGTTTTCTTTTGACCATCGTCATGCTCTGTTCTTTCACGGTTTCACCCAAGGGGACGCATCATCTTAATGTGGCTGCTTTTGCACTCCAGAATGTTGTTACAGCATGGATTCTAATGGAACAGATTTTACTAAGTTTTGCTTTGCCTTCGTGGCAGGATTGGCTATGCGCATATTAGCGACAAATAGAAGCGTAGACGGCTATCCATAAATGTTTCTGACTCGCCTTCAGAAAAAGATATTTAAAATATACCTTTGTTAACTTTAAGGATGCTAATTTATGGGCTTCAATGCAAATCTAACCAAAACCTACACTCCAAGGTTATTTGTTCTAAGAGCCGCAACAGAACAAGGCTTTGCGGATGTTTTCTGATTGTGTGAAATCGCTTGTCTTTATTTATTGTAAACTCAAGTTTAAAATTTGTCTGTCATTCGCACGTAAATAAATAAACTTGCCTATTATCAGAGCATGTTATTGCTATTATCTCCATTGAAACAAATACATTACGATGACGATCCATTTCTTGTTTTTCGCAAGGTTCCCTTAAATTAAATTAGGACTTTAGTGATAACCTTAGCGAATTTCTTTACAGCTATAATATTGTTCCTCTCTGTTCTAACTAGATTGCTCTTTAAGACAATTTACACCTTGTTCGAGTATATATGAACGTAGACTGCACAATGCTCAACCAGAACAGGCACGAACTGCTCATAAGGCTTACCTAAGTGATAAGCCCCTTCCATTTCCTTTTTACTGATTTTTCTTGTTTTATTTATACGAAACAGAAACCCACCTAATTGCGTATAAGAAAATATCCAATTAAATGCGACATCCTGGAAGGTTAGCAAAACAGGAAAAATCTAGGGGAACAAAATGCCTCGTTGGCCGCCGCCGCTTCTGGCAATTTTTGAATAAACGGGCATCGATAATTGTACAGAGCCTCTACATAGCGTTCTGGTGCCTGCGAAGTGCTTTGAAGGCATAAGCAATTGTCGCAGATCAAGAGGACAAATATCTCGTTCAGCTGTAGCAGTGTTATTGGCGAAGCCTCCACTACCCAATTGATCACAAGGTGCGGATTTCATATCCACGGGACCCTTTAGGCGCACGCGATGGCTTCGTGTGGGGATTTGGAAGATTCACGCGAGAGAGAGACGGAACATAGGCTTCCTTTTGAGCATTCTTCGACCTCTTATTACCAGTGCCCGGATGAGTGAGTAACGCGTGCACGTAAATATTGACCGTTTCTTCAGCTCTAAATTGTTGCACACGAAGCAACTGTATTCTTCATGCTCTATTATGAATAGTTAAATGCGCATTAAGACGTAAATTCACTGCAAAATTTCAAGAATAGGTTCGACTGTCGTTATGTTATCTTGTTACTATTTTTTCAGTGTCAATAATTGCGCATTACAATTTCGCTTCCGGGCCTGTCTGTGCATATTGAGCATGGTGGATAAAAATCAGTTTCGACATTCTTGTGTCTAAAACATCGCAATTAGCTTAAAACACCTCTGACCATGACTCATGACAGCTGCAGGGAACTTTGATTTGTGTATTTCGGCAATTTTCGCTTTTCAGCTAAAAAAATAAATACAGGCATACAACTATACAACTACCGTTAAATATTGCATTTTAGAAATTTGGGTGGCACATTTTGTCTTCTTTTGTTTCGTGCTGTTCAGTTTCGTTAAATTTGGCCTATTTCCCTGACAAGGCTTTTCATGGTGTGGATTTAATAGACTCTCCCCCTAAATTAAATATTTGAAAAGCTGTATGTGATGAGTATTTGAAGACACTGTATCGGTGCATTTTTTAATAGTCCCGCTGTCCTTTGTGTGTTTTCGTGGATCTCAGTTAGTGGTTTCTTGAGGGACGGCTTCAGTAAAATTAAACCAGCTTTTGAGAAAAAATTAAATCGAATAAGTTTGTTCTCGAAATAAAAAATAAGGGAAAAAATAAGCAAGATGCTTAAGTTTAAATAACAGCGTGCATACTCCTTGCCTCATCTGCTTATTGTTTTGTCTAATTATTTTGTTCCTTCTTGATTCCTTAGTTTATTCCCGCTGAATTCAACCTAATCCAACAGAATCACCCCCTTCCCACTCAATCTCCCACAATCCCTCTCAGTACACTCTAATCCAACTTAAGCTATTAGAGACTGTCAACATGACACAATGCAACTTCACAAAACTTCTGCTTCGGCGAGATGGTGCATGGTTTTTTGAAGAGGAATAAAAATGCTTCCATAAGGACACACAATTAAGGACAGAAAGAGGCAGAACTTGCGTTGTCCTGTCTGTTTCTGTCTTCCTATGTGTGTCTATTGCGCGTTATTATTTTCTTTTCAAAATAATTCAGCCTAATCGATTATATTGTTCTTTAATCCAACCTAATATTGCCTATTTCCTTTTAATCCAAAATAATGAAACCTAAGCTGTTTAATTTCACTCTAATTAATAAATATATTAGTCCACATTATTCCATATTGTTTTGCCTTAATCCCACAATCTTCTAATCTATCTTTTTCTTTTCATTCTATCTAATCCATTCTAATGTCACTTAATTATTTTAATTAACCTCATTCGAACTTAATACACTCTAAGCTAAGTGATTATCTTTAATCCAACATATAGCACCGTAATTATCATTATTCTTACCTAATAACCCACCCTCAACACTCAACCAACCCAATAACTGACCACTTCCAATACTATATTAATTTGTTTTATTTGTAATTGCTTTATTATCAGCAATCTGTCAATCAAATATTGCTTTAGTACTGACCACCAATCACCCATCACACTTCTCAACCATTACCTGGCCTTTATCAATCAACTACCGGCTTAAATTTTTCCTGCCACGTTACGAACACTTCCGACAATTCTCGACGACACCGGAGGAAAACTAAGTTACGGCGAGGGATTTTCAACCGAACTAGCTGCATAACTGCCACGTAAAAGTTTGCGATCCCTTAAGCTCCTCTTTAGGAGATGCGTTCACATCGATGTATTCTCCCGCCGGCAACTCCAATTGCGGATGCTCATTCGCACTCGATCATACATTTTGCTACTCCCTAAATGCTTAACCGAATAATTTCTGTCTCTAGAATCTCACACATACTTACCACCACTAAACTTGTACATAATTGATTACTCGTAACTGATTATATTTTGCGTAAATTTTTTATTAATTGACATTTTCTTCAAACGGTAACGTTGAAATAATACAATCATAATTTGCACCGTAAACAATTACCGGGAATCAATTATTTTTTTACAAAAAACGAAAGGCTACTGGTTCGAAGCGTTAGTGACTATGTCATTGCGTCAGATTGTTCGGCTGCCCGAAGGCGCGCATTGCTGCCTACCTACGTGCATCAAGGAGGGACGGCTTCAGGATCTCTAGCAGCTTTCGACCGAAGGACTGAACCGGCCTTGCTGTAGAGGTAAACCAGAAGCTGCGCCTGACGTTCGCAATTAAACACCTAGGAACGATTTGTTCAGCTTTTCGGCGACCTTATATCTCAGCGCCTTTTCAGAGCGCCAACAACGAAGAAGGCTTCTTCAGAGGAAGTTGAAAATGGCAATCGAAGAATTGCGCAACTACAGGCGAGTGCCCAAGGTGTTCGTACGTATAACATGGCTATGCCCTTTAAAGCATTCATTGAGTGTGTTCAGTATATCATAAGGTGTATTCACGACGAAGTTTTGGTAAATCAGCGGCGACTACATCTCTGTAAAACTACTCTCGAAGTAAATTAATGCGGCTAAAAATTTAAGCCACTGCACAACTTTTTTTCCGGAAGAAGCACTTTATGTTAGGAAGTTCGAAGAAATGTAACTCAATGCTATTCGTATAAGTGCTCTGTAATTTTTCAGATACTTTCCTGTAGCAGTAATTGACAGTTTATTCAGTACATTTTAAAAGCACTTGAAATTGCATTAGGTTATTTTCTGTAAAATGTACTGTAGTGTGGTAATATTCGTCTTCACAGCCACTGCCATGCATCGCGTGCTGGCGTGCTCGAGGACGAAGAAGTTGGTCGCTGCCTTGCTGATTCGCCACGCCTGACGCTCCGCTGCGAGTTCCTCCTGAGCGGCTATATCCATCTGAATAAACACACCCCTACAATTGGTGGAGGTGCTGGGTACGTTCCCATCCACCCTGGGACTTGGAAGCCGCACATTGACCTCTGCTTCCACCATGCCGGACGAGACCACCTCAACATCGGCGCCCATACCAACCACGGTACTGTGTTCTGGCGTTCTACGGCAGCGTGATCCATGACTCTTCAGTGGCACGGCTGACCAAGACGTCGACGACTGGTTGTCGGCGTATGAACGTGTCAGCAGTTATAACAGATGGGACGACACTATCAAGCTAAGTAACGTGATCTTTTACCTGACCGACGTGGCGGACCTCTGGTTTCGCGACCATGAGGCAGGCCTGCCATCTTGGTTTGCGTTTAAGAAGAATTTTGCGGAAGTGTTTGGCCGTCCTGCAGTTCGCAAGCTCCGAGCAGAACAACGCTTGCGTGAGCGCACTCAGCATGCCGAAGAGTCATTCACAAGTTATATAGAGGACATCGTCGACCTGTACAAATGTGTCGACCCACTAATGTCCGAAGCGGCTAAGATCAGACACGTCTTGAAAGGTATCTCCGAGGACGCGTGTCAGATGCTCTGGGTGAAAAATTCTGCCTCCGCCAGTGACGTGATTAAACTTTGCCAGAGCTACGACGAGCTTCGAAAGCAGCGCGCTTCTACCCGGCGGTCCGATGTTAGAGACGACACCATTTCTACACTAGCACTGGGTGGTTCTACTTCATCAGAGGACAGCCCTTTGATCCAACAGATCAAAGCCTTCGTTCGTGAAGAGGTCGCCCGCCAGCTATCCCTGGTCCCTCAATTACAAGACACTGGTCGCCTTGTTCCTGACATGGCTCCATCCTTGGCCCCTATCATACGGCGTGTCGTGCAAGACCATATCGCTGATGTCCTTCCGCCTAGCCCCGTGCTCCCGCCCAGCCCCGGGCTGCCGCGCAGCCCTGTGCAGGCGCAAGTAATGGCACCATTGACGTACGCCCAAGTTACAGCCAGGCCGCTAATGCCAACCGCACCTGTTTCCTACCAGGCCGCCCCTTCCAACCATCCTTCGCCTTTGCCTGGATCGGCGTTCCATGTCCCTATTCCAAGGGTACGCCAACGCCTTACGAACCCTTGGCGCACCGCAGACAACCGGCCAATCTGCTACTCTTCCGGGCTGCCGGGACATGTAGCCAACGCCGTCCACCTTCTCGCCCTGACCCCTGGAACTACTCGTACGACGCCGACCAGCCCTCGCTGAGAACTCAACCCGGTTCCGACTTCGTTTTTTGGGACAATTAAACGTATACCTCTCGCCGATCATCTTCCCCTCGTCGCCGTTCACCATCACCGCTTCCCCGACGTTCTACCGGCGCTGTTGAGGGAAACTAACAGTCGCAGTTCCCGTGGCAAGAACTGCGCTTGGTTCGAACTCTTCAAGTCCTCCGTGTTCTCCCGCTAACGTAATACAAGTGTTCGTCGACGGTGTCGCAATACTCGCTCTTGTTGACACGGGCGCTGCCGTATCCGTCATCAGTGAATCTCTTTGCCGTCGTCTTCGCAAGGTGACCACCGCACTACCCGAATTTTCGCTTCGCACCGCTTCATCCCACCACATTCGTCCCTCAGCAGCTTGCACGGCCCGTGTTCTCATCGAAGACGTCTTATACACCATCGAGTTTATTGTACTGGCTCACTGTTCACACGACATCATCTTGGGCTACGATTTCCTTTCCACTCATCCTGCCGTTATGGACTGCGCCCGCGCGGAAGTTGCCTTTTTTCCTGTGTTGATACTGTCTTGTGTGACGTCCCTACCCGGTCTGTAAAACTCCTTGTCGTCAATGACACAGACACTCCTCCATTTTCTGCTGCCCTCGTTCCTCTCTCCTGTGAAAGTGTTAGTACTTCGACTGTTTTCTTCACACCATCCGATGCCGCTTCACGCCATCCGTGCCTCCTGCTTCCATTTTCTGTTCTCAAGTTCGAAGAAGGTCTTAGTGCAATGTATGTATCGAACCCATTTTCGTGCCCATCCGTCCTGCTACGCGGCGAGTGTCTCGGTCGTATTGAATAACTTGATCCTGCGCGTGTAAATACTCTTCCTGCCACGCCTACTTCATTAGACGTTAATGGCGACCGCTTCGACACTACCCGATGTTCTTCAACAAGCAATTGACGCAGATCTTCCACGCGGGCAACACGATCAACTCTCTGCCCTTCTACAGAGCTTCACTTCTGCCTTCGACCTTCCTCACACTGCTCTGGGTCGCCCGTCTGTCGTTGCGCACACAATCGACACTGGTACAAACGCACCTTTACGACTGCGTCCTTACCGCGTGTCGGCCTCTGAGCGCCAAGTCATTGCTGATAATGTGGACGATATGCTTCGCCGGGGCGTCATACAGCCATCAAACAGTCCATGGGCTTCTCCGGTTATTTTGGTCACCAAGGAAGATGGTTCCATCCGGTTTTGCGTCGATTACCGTAGGTTTAAAAAAATCAAGCGCAAAGACGTCTATCCTCTGCCACGAATCGACGACGCCTTGGACTGTTTACAGGGAGCCGAGTATTTATCCTCTTTGGATTTGCGCTCTGGCTACTGGCAGGTGCCGATGGCTGACGATGACCGCTCTAAAACTGCCTTTATAACATCTGATGGCTTATACGAGTTCAACGTTATGCCCTTTGGCCTTTGCAATGCCCCGGCTACTTTCGAACGCCTGGTGGACACTGTTCTTCGTGGGCTCAAGTGGCAGACCTATCTTTGTTATCTGGACGACATCGTAGTTTTTTCTACCGACTTTTCTTCTCACCTTCTCCGCCTAAAGGACGTCCTCACGTGTCTCGCCGACGCTGGGCTTCAGTTGAAGTTGAAGAAGTGCCACTTTGCCGCTCGAAAACTCACAATTCTAGGCCACGTAGTCTCTAAGGACGGCATTCTTTCTGGTCCCACCAAACTTCGCGCAGTTGCAGAGTTTCCGAAGCCAACCTCCCTGAAGCAGCTCCGGAGCTTTATCGGCCTCTGCTCGTACTTTCGATGCTTCATCTTGAACTTCGCCTCTATCATTGCTCCGCTGACCCGGCTCCTTGCCGGCAGCTCCGACCTTTCTGCCTGGACTCCAGCCTGCGATAAAGCCTTCGACATTTTACGCCGCCTTTTGGTTTCGCCTCTCATTCGCCGCCACTTTGATCCGACTGCACCTACGGAGATCCACACTGATGCCGGCGGTATCGGGCTTGGTGCCGTCCTTACACAACGTAAGCCTGGTTACAGCGAGTGTGTTGTCGCATACGCCAGCCAAACATTGACGAAAGCAGAGTCCAATTATTCAGTCACAGAAAGGGAATGTTTGGTCATTATTTGGGCCGTCGGAAAATTTCGTCCCTATGTGTATGGCCGACCGTTTTATGTTGTGACCGATCACCACGCTTTGTGCTGGCTGGCCTCTCTGAAAGACCCATCCGGTCGCCTTGCTCGCTGAGCTCTCCGCCTCCAGGAGTATGACATCCATGTCATTTATCGATCAGGTCTGAAGCATACGGACGCGGATGCTCTTTCCCGCTCGCCGTTGCCAAGTGATACCTCGTCTGACGACGTCTGTGCTTACGATTTGTCGACTCTTGCCACTATCGACATGGCTACCGAGCAGCGGAATGACCCCTGGATCAATGCCCTTTTGGATTTTCTCTCAAGTCCTTCTCCCGATCATTCATCCAAAGCACTCGTCCGGCAAGCCCACCACTTCTCCATTCGTGATGGTCTTTTCTATCGCCGCAATTATTTGCTTGATGGACGGAAGTGGCTTCTAGTCATCCCGCGTCATCTCCGTGCCGACATTTGTGCTGCGTACCATGGTGACCCACAGTGTGCCCACGGGGGCGTATTGAAAACCTATACGCGCCTACGTCTGCGATTTTATTGGCGTGGAATGTACCGCTTTGTACGACAGTTTGTGCGCGCTTGCGAATCTTGCCAACGCCGAAAAACTCCACAGAAGTCCCCTATTTCGTTGCAGCCGTTACCCTGCCCTGCGCGTCCTTTTGACCGCGTTGGCATAGATCTATATGGCCCTCTTCCTACTACTTCCACTGGAAACCGGTGGATTATCGTGGCAGTAGACCATCTTACTAGCTACACTGAAACATCACCGTTACCCTCTGCCTCCGCAAGAGACGTTGCTTTGTTCCTTCTCAACAACTTGATTCTTCGCCACGGGACTCCGAAGGAACTGCTCAGTGACCGCGGACGCGTTTTCTTGTCCGAAGCTCTTGAGGCACTACTGAAAGAATGCCGCATCATTCGCCGCACCGCAGCCTCTTACCACCCTCAGACGAATGGCCTGACCGAGCGCTTCAACCGTACTCTGAGTGACATGCTGGCCATGTATGTCAACGACGCTCATTCCAACTGGGACCAAGTTCTTCCCTTCGTAACCTACGCGTACAATACTGCGGTACAGACCGCCACTGGATTCTCTCCCTTCTTTCTTCTTTACGGACGCGAGCCAACCTGTACAATGGACGCGCTCTTTCCTTACCGCCTTGATGTCTCTGAATCGATGCCACTCTCGGACGCCGCCCAGTACGCAGAAAATGCCGTCAGCTCGCCCGTTCGCTTACAACGGAAAACCAGTGGCAATAAAAACACCACCGCGACACTGGCGAGCCTTCTACATATGCACCTAATTTCCTGGTATGGCTCTCGATCCCTGCCACAACCACCGGCCTTTCAAAGAAGCTTCTTGCTCGATATTATGGTCCATACCGAGTCCTCCAACAAACATCTCCTGTCAACTACCTAGTTGAGCCTGTTACGCCCTCTGCGGACTTGCGTCGCCGTGGACGCGAAACAGCTCATGTCAACCGAGTCAAGCCGTACTACGATCCGTCTGTTCTGTCGGCTCCATAAGTTGCCAGGATGGCTCCTTCTCTACCCGGGGGGGAAAATGTGTGGTAATATTCGTCTTCATAGCCACTGCCATGCATCGCGTGCTGGCGCGCTCGAGGACGAAGAAGTTGGTCGCTGCCTTGCTGGTTCGCCACGCCTGACGCTCCGCTGCGAGTTCCTCCTGAGCGGCTATATCCATCTGAATAAACACACCCCTACAGTACATACTGCTTACTATACAATCGTGAGCTTTCACATTATGTGAAGGATCACCAGACACAAATCTAAATGCCTGTTTTAACCACGTCGTACGAATGTGCCTATGTAGCCTAGGGAGTGCGTGTGTGATGAAGTGTATCGCGGGTTTTTGACCTACCCAGTTTGAAAACGCTGTCTCAAAAAGGGAAAAGCTTTAGTATGCGCTTTTTGGGTATTTATAGTTGTGGTGCCATCTCGAAGCAGGGAACAAAAGCGCTTTGCCATTGCTGTAATTGTGTTTTGAATATGGCTTTTTTTTTAATTCCCTTTCTTACCTTTGATATTTCGGTGGCTATTAAATGTCATATTTTTTGCTACTGAATTCTTCCAACTCCTTTTATTTGCACAGGTGTCGCGCATTTACACCTTGCTTCAACTCCACGGGTGCCGCCATCATCCTTAATCACCCAAATTTTGACCAATAGATAACATTTTTGATACATTATCCCCACCGGAGGTTTCGAAACAGGTAGTATTGAAGAGCTCGGCCAAAGATATAAGGGTCACAGAGATTTCGATGCCCACCTAACCTTTCAATCTGAAGTAGTTGCCTGAGTTGTTGCATCCTGATATGTAGTCCGTGAGGTCATACAGGCCCGCTGCTTACGCTAAGCTTGTTTTATGCTTTCATGTGTTTGAACAGCTGAAGACAAATGAAAGGTAGTATACACTGACACAGAATTTTAAATAAAGCAGACGAGTTAACTGTGTAAGATTAAAAGCTGTCCCTGAGGCGGCGATGATTAGGGCAGAGTCGCGTCGGAAGTCTTTGTTATTGTTTTTTTTTTTTTTTTTTTTTTTTGCGAGCATACCTGAAATGGTCGCGGCAGACGATTTTGTCTGTCTCTCGGCTTTGCGTTCTGCTTCGCGCAATACTAGACATAACCATTGACCACGACTCCTACTACGCGAATGAGCACTCTGTACTTCAGATGCTGAATGCGGTTGATACGACGGCTTTCGGCCTCTTATATCGAATGTTTGCCGTGGGGCTATTTTACCCATTTATTACGAAGTACCGTCACGCTAAAGATGTCGCTGCTTTCATGGATTGAGGTCTTGTAGCCGGTTGTCCTATACGCCCATCGTTTCCTCTAGACCACAGTCAACGAATATTGTTGAACAACACGCAAGGGTGTGCATTACAGCCGTTAGAAAAGGACTGAGATATTGTTGCCAACAATTTAACGCGTTGACCTTATTGTTCTCGGGGTGCAGAAAAAACGTCCGCAGAAGGTATCCGCACAGGAATTGTGCAGAGAAACTGTGTGCAAAAAGCACCTATTTTGCACCCCACAATCGTCCCTCTGGAACTTCAAAATTTGATATCATAAAATTTGGTGTCCAACTTAATTCTGCTGTGCCCAACTCAATTGTGACGTCAAAATTTGAATGAGCGAGCCCTCAAATGTGGCCTCTAGACTTCCGAAAACTAATATTCATCACAATTTGATCTGAACTGAGGCCTAATTTAAATCGTGTGTGGCCCCCTAATGATGACCACCAAATATTTATGGGTCAACCCTAAAATATGGTGCCCCTCTACCCCCAAATTTCGCTTGGTCCGAATTTGACCATAGTATCTAATTTTATCTTAGTAGACGAACCCAGTGGTGCCTTCGAAATTTATGAAGGCCACCATGAAAATGTGGCCTACCAGGCCCTCGATATTTATTCTTGTCAGAATGTGACCACATTTGGCGTCCAAATTTTTTTTCAGAATAGCCAATTCAAAGGCGGTTTCAAAATTTATCTAGTCACCGCTATAAACATGGCATACTTACTCATTCTCTAGGCAGCGGAGGATACATGCAGCCTAGAAATTTTAACGCGAAAATGTTAAAGGCACCGTTCACCACAAAATCCGACATTGGAGTTTTCATCGGCGTGGGCGTTATGAGCGAAAAATGACGCGCATGATGTTGGCAGGTGGTAGGTGGCAGCCGGTTCTGCCCATTCGATGGATTGTGCCTCTTAACGGGATTACTTGATATCAGAAAGTTCGAAGGAACTGCCATTTCGGGTTGCTTATGTGTGGTGGGAAGGTGGAATATGAATAAACCTCGCATTGCTCTTTGATGCTCAGTCAGGCACCCTACACATAGGCTAGGCAGGCACTTCATACGGCTTAGTTAGAGACAGGCTTAATATGTCGGGTGGTCATCTACGCTACAGCGTCACACCTTTAAACGCGGAGCCTAAGTGGCATCCATAATTTGCTTCGGTTGTCGGGAATAAATTTAAATTTTGCCCTGAGCTCAGAATACTCCTAAGCCCTGTCTACTAAGTTTCAATCATATCGATGCCATTATTATGTAAAACAAATTTATGTATATCTTTATTAAGCAATATTGTAGAACTGACCACCTAATTTGCGAGAATGATACGGCTCCCAGCTTTTTTCCCAGAATGAGGGCTTCGCGTCAATTAGAATTCCTCTGCCTCTATTGTTAACAGAAAATAAATTTTGGTTACTTAAAATAACACATTTTTCTTTACCAAAGACCAAATACGTTGCAAAAATGTTTTTAACATATTCATATTCCAGTTTTTTGTTTTAGTTTAGAGCGTACACTAAGAATATAGGAAAGCATTGCGAAAGAGTCGATGTGGATGACGAATTTAATAAGGAGCAAATGCTCCTTAAATATGCCTCGTTTTCGTTCACAACAGCCTGTCTGAAGGTTGTCTTCCCACTCACGATACCAGAATTCACCCAGCGCACAATGTGCAGCTTCATTTCATTAATCGCCTTTATCACGTCGTTCATTGTTGCTTATTCAAGCAGAGGCCTAGGGGTAAACAGGGGTATCCTTGTAAACAGGGTGTTGTCTACGTGCATCAGCTGCACCCAAAAATATGCATGTGGAAAGGCAGAGTTGTTTACTATGAATGGGGCCTGCATTTAAGGATTGTCAGCAAGCGAGGCCTCCTAATATTGCCATGTACTTTCATGTAATCAGAGAGAAGAAAGCAGCTTCTAATGCAGTACACCACGCAGACAACAATAAGGTTGAAAGTTCAACATAAGCAAACAGAGCTAGGGCTCTCAAAAATAATATATTCAAAAGTCTAAACCTCTGTACACCATGTCCTCAGCGTTCTTCAAAATAAAGCACGTTTTCGAGGTATTTTTATTCTATTTAAACAACGTTACCAATTGAATTGATGTCTGCGTTAAGAAGCGCCCTATTTAACGCTTGAACGAATATGGTCGGCAATATGTGAGACACTGTCTAGTGCTCACATTTGAGGATATGGGCCTCAATGCAGCCCTGAAAGGAAACCGGGTATCACCGTCTTCTTCACCGTCATTACCAGCTGGACTGTATTACCTGCTGCTAAAAGGCGTCATTTAATGATCTGCATCTTGCCGTTCACGGGGACAGCCGCAGTCGCTTTTAACAAGTACCTAACCTATTCGCCTTCCGTGGCTCTCTTTCGAAATCGCCCTGTTCTTCTTGCCTTTTCATATGCAGATTATTCCTGTCAGTAAAATGTACAATATGTGAAAGTTAATCTCTAACCTCTTGTTCCATCTGACGAAGAAAAAAAGGGTGAAAAACACAATGTAGGTCTTGAAGCGTAACTGTGGTTCGACCAAATTAGTGCAAAAATAGGAAAAACACCATGCAGCAGTACGACAAGCAGGGGACCGAGAGGATTACCATTCCGCTTTAGCACATTAGAAGCTCTGGTCTGAGGAGTCCGGAAGGAATAAAAACAAGCTAAGCATCGTGTGCCACGCATGCTAGGTGGGTTGTTAGTAATAGGGAATAGCGATGGAAGCACCGCTTGTTAGCCAGAGACCCGTCTGATCCCATTAGAAGTGTGTCGAGAAGCATATATAATGGGACGGCGTAAATTCTTTTCGCGACCATCCAAGTCTTTCTTCGCGCTTTTTTAATTACATCAACTCGCGTTGAGGCTCTGTGCACGACTGTCGCCGTACAGCTGAAAACTCCACCGCAGCACAACGGCGGATAAGCGGGGAGCAATGCTACCCCTGGTTTAGTGTTTTTTCGTTTCGCTTTTATAATTATTGTATATCAGTTTGATGATAGTGCCCTCCAAAAATACGCTCCTTCTTTTTTTGTCACCATGTCGGACTCCTTACTTATCTTTTTGTTTTCTTACTCGGGCTTTGAAAACGATTAGAAAGACGATTCATTTCGTTGTGCGCCCCGGATGTCTCCTGTTCCGTCTTCATTATACAAACCTTGCTGTATGCTAACTCGCGTATGCATGCACGTCCTGATCTTTATTTTATTCTTTATGTGATCTTGCGGCCGAGACGCTTCGTGTTCTTTTTTAGCAGCAACTCTTTCGTTAACCGCACTGAGCCTGAGCTCCTCTTCGATTTCCTCGTAAAGCGCTGTAATGAAGCGTGCATTGTAGTATTTTAAATACTACAACATTTCGAAGGTACCTAAGAATATTTTAAAATGTATCATATTTAAGGTAGTTATATAAAAAGAAGGTGAGGTGTGGCTAAACAGGAAAGAACGATGAAAAGCAGATGGTTAATAAAAAGGTAACCGTCGTACGTAAATGTCTTGCGTCCCAGGGAAGAAGCATCTCGCTTTGGGATAAAGAAACGCGATGAATACTACGATCTAATGCTGAGATACAACAACGTGATTTGGAAAAATGGCATTTGTGTGCTCTGCCAGCCTGTGCATATTTAAAAAGAGGGGGCGAAACGTCTAAATACAAGATGAAAAAATGCCGCCGAACAATTAACGAAACGGCTGTAGTTTCCACAAACAAAAAAGAACGATAAGCAATAGCTTACTGTCCGTTCAGGGAAATTCGAGTTTACTGAAAGCAGGTGGGATCGACCTTTCGGTCAGTATGTCATCGGTTGCTCCAGCATGACGACACAGTTCGTGACAGACAAAAGAGTTTGTGGCACTGTAATGCGGTCGTTTCAAATATCCTATCACTCAGAAGAGTGTCAACTTCAGGTCTGTATCCTGAATGAATGGATAGCAAAGGCGAGAAACCTCCAGGTTATAAAGCGTGTAAATAATGTCTTGCATAGACCGTGGGAAATCCATTCCCTTTCCGCGACTGTATATCAGAATATTCCACCCAGACATCACAATATTCCTGTTCTGAATGCGTAGCCGTGCAAATTGTCGTGCTGTTTCGGAGTAATGAGTAAAATCATTTGCGACTACGTCAGAGTCGTGGCCACCGAGGGACCGCATTGTTTCTAACATTTTTGAAACTTCACATTCATACAGCGCGAACAATTGCGTTTCTTTGCCATTCTGTCTTTTGCGCCATTCCACGTGGTCATAGTTACGGTTCAGATTGTGAACAAAAAATTCTGCATTGCACGCTTTTTGTTTTCATTAAAATCCAATGAAGCCGAGAGAGTCCTAGATGGGTACAAAACACCATCTTTCAGGGTATCATATTATTTAGGCGCTAGGGATTTGTGTCTGCATGAAAGTAGGAGAAAAGTTGGTAGAGGCAGTCGTGCACTTTAAATTTTCATTTTGCGATGCTCTGTGGGAAGCTCTGACCATTATCGAGAACGTGGAGTAATGTTTGGATTGATGCATCAGCTCAGAAAGTGCTGCTTTCTTGATCGCTGAGGAATTTGGACACACATCGGTGAAAACATGGGGAGTTTTGGACATGTCTTTTTGACTCTGAAATACAGGACAGTTGTGATTTTCTGGGTTGTCTTTCAAGTACATAAATGTGCTGCCGTCAGCGATGTGTTACAGTTTGTTCCTCAAGTTTGGGACCAGTGAATTCGCCAGATAATAGATTAAACGAATGATTTCTTTCGAAACGCAGACCCTATAGTGCCGCACAACACGATTTTTCTGTTCAGAAGCTCCGTCAGCACTGCATGGACAATCACGTCTCTATGGAATGAGGCTATCGTGTGGCAGCTGCATCAGCACATCCTGATCGATAATGCGCAATGTGCGCGACGTCGCTCAGTGTCAGCTCGATTCATAGCAAATAAACAAACCTCAGTAGGCAGTCACGTACCATAATGATATCGTCATGCTCGCATGAAAAGTTTATGCTTAGAGTCATATCTTTGCGACTGTGGGGCAGGATAACAGAAGTGTCAAAAAATTAGAGTTAATGTCCACTTGTGGAGTGTGCCTTCCTAAAGGCGGTAACCGCATGAGGCGACAATCCTTGGCGATCCGTCACGCGACGCCGCCGTCAACTCCTCTCGTTGCCGCTGGTGCACACCGCACAGAGCAACGGAACTCGGCGACACTTCAGCGTTACTCAGCGTTCGGCGTTTTCAGCGTTAATTTCTTACCGCAGTCTCGTCGTTCGGTCTAGGGGAGTACAGTTGCCCTATATATCACTGAACAGCATGAAGCACGATAATACACTGACTAAATTTCTTGAAACGCCTCGCATTTAAAAACAAAAACAAAAATGGTCAGAGCGCGGCAGTGCGCGCTACTAAACTGCGATGCAGACTTGCATTGCAAGCAAGTGAAGTTCTCTTGCTACATAAAAAAAATTAAAAATATGTAGTCTACCTAATGCTTATATTTCTTTTACTAATCTAAAATGCGTTTATTGAATTTTCTCAATGAGCTCGTATATGCACGAATATATGCAATGAGCTCATACATGCTCGGAAAGTGAGCGTCTGCAGGTTCTTAGCTCAAACCAGGCTAGAAAAACAAACTTCGCTCGCAAAAAAATATATATATAGAACGAAAGTTGAGTAGCGCAAAACTTTTGTGATTGGCTGCCTCACGAGTTGCTTCCGGGCGACACAGAAAATTTTCTGAAAACCCAGAACCGAGCGACAGCGACGAGCGGCAATGCCTTGGCAGCCCTCAGCCTCCCCCCCAACCCTCCCCGTTCGGCGCCGCGAATTGTCGCATCATGCCGTTAGCGCTTAAAGTGCAATGAGGCGACAGCTAAGTGTAAAAGGCTGAGACCCCTTTTTGTAAGTTCTCAAACTGACGAAACGAAAACTCAAAATTCTTATTATTACTGAAACGCTTTTCCTTCTGTAAAATATAGCTGTCATTAGGTAGCCGACAATACGCAGACTTCGGAAATAAAAGAAATAGTTCTGGTATTATCTGCCGTACTGCAGAGCTGCATTATATTGGACGACCATGGCATGAACTCTTCAATATGTTTCTTTTCCTGACTCTTACCTGATACGTACGTCGGCAAGTTTAGCAGTAAGAAATGAAAACAAACTTGTTAACCATTACCATCGCCGAAATAACACAAGAAACAAACAGTTTAACGTATATGGTGATCCGCCGTGGCGACGCGTGCATATCCGGCTTCCAGCTAAAAGCAAGCAAGAAATGTACGCCAGGTAATGGCTTCAGACGCACGGAAGAGGGAGGCGCAACCGTCAAAACAGACTCACACGCCACGAGTGCGGGAGAAGTGAGTTTCAAACTTGACAGGTTTGGAAGTAAACCGCCTTGAGGCAAGTAAAGTTGCAGAGGAGGATGCAGAGTGCAGTCACCAAGCTCATGTTCGTTCAAAACGGGCCCAGGCGATTACGCGAGGCGGAAGAGGCGCCGGAGGACATCAGCAGAAGAGGTGGTGGGCTTGGGAAGAGACGGGAGTAGAAAAGAATATAAAAAGAAGATTGTAACGGCAAACAAGGGAGTGTGATTCCCTCAATCTGGGGGATGCGAAGGAGGATAAACAACATCACATACTGACGGCTTCTAGCGGTATAGCAGCGGTTGGCTTGAATGGGTTAATACGTGGGAACTCCTCGCCTTCTGAAAAAAAATGCAGTTACGACGACCTTCTCATTCTGTACACCACACTGTACACCACACCCGGTCCCCGGCCCTTCCTTCTTCATGGTGCACAGGAGGATAGTGTCGCTTCCTAAGACGAAGAACCCGCAAAGGCATTGAACAAAAGTGCTCCAGGGAGGTGCTCGTTGGAAGCCGGTTTCACGGTTACTGAGCGTTTGCAGACTTCGACATTATTGAAGGTCACTCTATTGTGCTCCATCGACGACACCCTATTCGATGTCATCGCTTGATGAAAATATGGCAGTCGCAGTAAATGTCTTTGTTTTTCGATTTGAGGTCGCGAAATTCGCCTCTCTCACATGCGCGAGAGTCACACCTCATGAACCTAAGAGTGGCGTTGGTTTGGTTTGGTTTGTGGGGTTTAACGTCCCAAAGCGACTCAGGCTATGAGAGACGCCGTAGTGGAGGACTCCGGAAATTTCGACCACCTGGGGTTCTTTAACGTGCACTGACATCGCAAAGCACATGGGCACCTTGCTTTTCGCCTCTATCGAAAAACGGCCGCCGAGGCCGGGATTCGATCCCGCGCCCTTGGGCACAGTATTCGAGCGCCGTAACCACTGCACCACCACGGCGGGGCAAGAGTGGCGTTGGCTGTCTCTCCAAATGCACAGAGATTACAAGGAAAACAAGGAACCCATGCATACGGACAGGACAGTATGAGAGCTCCTGCTTGACATTGGATCGTGAAAATCAGCACTAGTCAATCTTTTGATGTGTGCATTTGCTGGTATATTATAATTAAACGTTTGATTTGAATATATAAAGCATAGAAGAAACTTCCGCTCGGCATTTAGATATATAGAAGGCCGTACATTCAGGTACTATGAGTGTACTATACTAAGCTATAGGCTACAATTTTAGCATTTCAACAATGACTAAGTTAATAAAAATGCATTGAGAACAATGCATTTCTTGACGTGTATGTAACACTCCCGCCCTATTGACTATTGTGAAAGAAGACGGCCCGATGTAAAAGGTCGGTGGGTGGAAGAAATCGAGGCCAGAGTGAAAGGATCGAAGAAGAAGGCTCAGTTTCTGACTGAACACACAGCCTTGGCGGTTGGATTGCACGCCAGGGACAGCCGAAAGAGTAAACCCAATCTTGCAGTAATAATATGCGCTCTTCTCGACGCACGCAGTTTCAGGCCGTTGCTATTTTTGGTCAATGTTTGTCGGCCACGGCGTTCTCCCTAGTATCACTTTTGTGTGAGATAGAATCACCAGCGACAAAAATCAACAGAAAAATGAGGGCTTGTTTAATCTGCTTTTTTGCACTGCAACACCGCGCGCCTATGTGAGAGCCCTGAAACGCACCCTTGTAAAGTAGTTCACCTAATGTTTTAGCCATGTTTTACAGCATTTGACGTGCTTGCGTTTATTACTTAATGTAACAGAGCTTCCAAATATTAATTACGCAAGACCTATGGCCTCTCAGAATTTCGCACATGAGAGAAAACGGCCGACGACAGCAAGAAAGGCGAAAAACGTGCAGGTGCGACACAACAACAAAACAAAAACAAATACTTTGGACAGTGATTGCTTTAAGATAATTGCATCTGAAGCAGAAGGAGACAGTCCAGAGCTGAGAGCATGTATGGCAAGGCAATGAGTGAGCGAAACTACGGTACTCTGCTAGATGTTTCCGCCAGGGCCAAGAAGATTTGCATCGTTCCGGGCCAGCCACATCCGTGTTTGCTCCCTGAGCGTGCGAAGCTGAGGATTACACATTTATAGGAAAAAATGAGTCTTCCCCCCCCCCCCCCTCCTATGCTGATAAATTTAATGTATTTCTGTGGAATGGGCCAAAACTTTCCCGCATACTGACGAAGAGGAAAACAAAAGTGGGACGGGAATGTGGAAACACCGATAGAGGACTCATAAGGAACGAACACCAAAATGAGGAGCGGAACTGGATGGTTAGACAAAAGGTGCGAAAATCCGCTGCAGGTATTAGGGTTTTGAAAGCGGGATAACAGCTGTAGCAAAAGAAATGACCAGTTATTCGGCCGTAAATAAGGTAGAAGGGCCGATAGAGGGGCAATAGAAGGCTGAGATACGGAACGAAAACAAGACAATGCTTAAGCCTTGTCGCCGACATATCTCAATATTGTTTTCCTTCCGTATACAACCTTTGCTTCTTTTAAACGGCAGACGACCGCAATAACGGGGAAAAGCAAGCAGGCGGGACAAAACAACAACAAAAACAAATCCTTTGGAGAGCGATTGCCTTGATGAGTTCACGGACATGTTGAGCACATTCATTCTGGAGTCGCAGCAATGTTTCCGTACTTCCTGCTAAACGTTGCCGAAGCAGATGAGCTGGACGTCCGATTAGGTCACGCCCTAGAAGACATGTGGCGCGACAGATATTAATCAGCATAAATAATTTTGCTATGTCCTCAACTACAGGATTGCTTTGCAGCGTAAACACTCTGAAATCTGCGCTGTATGCGGTCGAAAAAAGGCAAACATGCGCCCGAGAAATCAACTCTCCTCTATAGTTTCAAATTTCACAGCGTTCTCACTAGAGTTAGACTGCTGTTCAATGATATGAAATAAAACACCTGCCTGAGAGGCAACTACGACTCGCAATATTAATTTGAAAAAGTGGAGTGCATTTGTTGTTCATCACGCCAAATGACACACCGCAAAGTCTGAAATTCAATTCCCCATTTGTGCATAGGCTGATGAGAGTTTCAACTTCCGCGAAATGAGAATGAACCTATGAATCTTCACATGAAACAAGAAATATTAATATGCATCTTGTTGTGGCATCACAGGAACGAGGACAGATACGGAGAAAGACAGACCAAGTGCTCTCTACCTATCTCCTCTCCGTATCTGTCCTCGTCCCTGTGGTGCCACAACAAGATGGATACTTACCAACTTGCCCAGTTTTCTACTTTCTTTCAATTGCATTAATATGCATCTAAGGAGCCTTCTTTGAAATCGTTCTTTCTTTTTTTTTGGTATTCAAAGAAAGGTTATCTGCAGTACGTTGTTAACATCTCGTACGAAAATCGAAGCCCCACAGGCAATAACAATGACCAAACAAGGTATTTAAGGAAAAACTCACATTCCTTTAGGGAGCCTCACAATAGTGCATAGGTTCTGCCGTTAAGGCGTGGTATTCAAAGCGCTTCCTTGTTCACGGGACCAGATGATATTCTATTGATTTAGCGTAGCAATTTAAATATCCTGCAATCAAAGCATTCATAGGTGCCTTGTAGGCAAGAGCTTTTATAGCTGAGGTATTCCAGCTAGACTGAAATGTTAAAACGCATTTTTTGTTTTGTTTTGCAGTGCAATGTTTGTTTGCAACCGGTTTATAGATATCACACTGGCTGTATACTGTAGCTGTAAGTACACAAGAAAATTGTTTTGCATTGTTGACAGGTGCTATTCAGATTTGACTCTGAGTGCGTAGGCGTTTTCAATGCAACCTCGTCTCAAGTGAAATACAGGTACTAGGACTGCTGATATTCTCACTCAGAAACTGGGGCTGGGGATTACACGCTTACAAAGAACGTGTTCAAAACGGTAGAGAAAAGGCAAAAGAACTAAGAAGTTAATTGCAAAATGATAGGGTCTCTTCACACAATGAACGAGTGTAGCACATCAGCATCGGGATGGGCACCACCTGGTTGTCTATAGTTGCAGAGAGGGCATTATTCTACGCTTCGGTACATACATTGACTTCATTCCTAACCTGGCAAAAATAAGGACGAAATCAAAATAAAGTCCTCATCATGGCTGTAACGCATAACTCTACCCAGGCATCAAAATATATTGGTTCTAAATGCGTAGCCGTGCAAATTCTCATGCTTTTTAGAGCGATCAGTAAATTCATTTGGGACTGCGACAGAGTCACGGCAACCGTGGGACAGCATTGTTTCAAACATTGTTGACACTTCACATTCATACAGACCAAACAATTTCGTTTATTTGCCATTCTGTCTTTTGCACCATTCCACGTGGTTAGGGTTTTGATTGTGAACCGAAAATACTACACTGCAGGTTTTTTGTTTGTTTGTTTGTTTTCATTAAAGCCAATGAAGCAGAGAGAGTCCCAGATGGGTAGAAGACACCATCTTTCATTGCATAATAATATTTACGAGCTGTGGATTCGGGTATGCATGAAAGTAGATGAAAAGTTGGTTGAAGAGGTTCTACACATTAATCCTTCATTTTGCGATGTTTTGTCACAAGCTCTGACCGTTAGAGAACGAGGAGTAATCGTTGGATTGAGTCATGAGCCTAGAAAGTGCCTCATTCTCGATCGCTGATGTACAGTACTCACGGATTGAAATAGGACACTCGGAGCGCGTGGCCGTCGCTGCATGCAACGCCACCCGTGGATGCTCATGGAACCAAGGTGCTGTATTGTGGTATAGCAGGAGGGAGAGAACATCTAAAAAGCAGAAGTGCTTCTTCCGGTCGCCAATAAGCCGGCCTGTTTACCACACTGCCTTGCATGCAGCGACGGCCACGCGCTCCGAGTGTCCTATTTCAATCCGTGAGTACTGTACTCGGGGACACATCGGTGAAAACGTTGGCGTCTCGGAAGTCGCTATTTAACTCTGAAGTGCAGGACAGTTGTGATTTTTGAGGTTTTCCTTGAAGTACGCGACTATGCTGCCTTTGGCCATGTGTTACAGTTCGTTCCTCAAATTTTTAAGTAGGACATTTGCCAGTTCAGTTCAGTCGTTCAGTCGAGTCCGACTCTTCGTGACCCTATTAACCATGTCACGCCACGCTTTCCGGTCTCTCACTATCTTCCTAACATCACATAACTTCATCTGCAGTGTCTCGAGGATGCCATCTAATCATCGCGTTCGCTGCCTACCCCTTCTCCGGCGACCCTCAACCTTTCCTAACATCAAATCTTTCTCCAGTGACTCCTCTCTTCTCATCAGATGACCAAAGTAGCTGAGCTTTAACTTTAGAATTTGACCCTCCAATGAGCAGTCAGGGTTTATGGTCGACAATATTGACTGATTTGATCTTCTGGCAGTCCAAGGAACTCTCAAGAGTCTTCGCCAGCACCACAATTCAAACGCGTCAATTCTTCGGCGGTCAGCCTTTTGCACAGTCCAACTCTCGCATCCATACATCACAACTGGAAAGACCATAGCACGAGTTATACGGATCTTGGTTGGCAGACTAATGTCTCTGCTCTTTACTAGGCGGTCAAGGCTAACCATTGCTCTCTTTCCCAGAAGCAGGCGTCTAATTTCATGGCTGCAGTCTCCTTCCGAGGTAATCTTGGAGCCCAAGAAGAGAAAATCTGTCACAGCTTCCACTTCTTGTCCCTTGATGCTCCAGGACTTGATAGGGCAAGACGCCATGATCTTCGTCTTTTTAATGTTCAGTTTAAGCCCAAACTTCTCACTCTCTTCTCGTACGCGCATCAGAAGTCTCTTGAGTTCCACTTCACTTTCTGCCATTAAAGTGGTATCATCCGCATATCTAAGGTTGTTGATACATTTTCCAGCAATCTTGACTCCACCTGAAGACTCGTCCAGACCGGCTTTCCTCATGATGCACTCTGCATATAGGTTAAATAGGCAGGGCGACAGTACGCAGCCTTGCCTCACTCCTTTCTCAATCGGAAACCAATCAGTAAGACCATGCCCAGTTCTGACTGTGGCCTCTTGCCCTTCATACAGGTTCCTGAGGAGACAGATGAAGGGAATTGGAACTCCCATCTCTTGGAGAGCTTGCCACAATCTGCTGTGATCTACACAGTCAAACGCTTTCGCATTATCAATAAAGCAGAAGTAGGTGGGTTTCTGGAACTCTCTTGCTTTTTCCATGATCCAGCGAAGGTTGGCAACTTGGTATCTAGTTCCTCTGCCCTTGCGAAACCCAGCTTGCACGTCCGGAAGCTCCCGATACACATACTGCTGCAGCCTACCTTGGAGGATTTTCAACATCACCTTGCTAGCATGCGAAATAAGCGCGATCGTGCGGTAGTTGGAACAATCTTTGGCACTGCCTTTCTTTGGAATGGGGATGTAAACTGACCTCCTCCAACCCTGTGGCCACTGCAGGGTTGTCCAAATCTTCTGACATAATGTATGCAGAATGTTAACAGCGTCATGGTTGAGGTATTGAAGCAGCTCAGCTGGAATGCCATCAATTCCGCTTGCTTTGTTCTTAGCAAGGCTGGCTAAGGCTCATTCAACTTCACTCTTCAGGATGCCCGGCTCAAGATCAGTGATCACAATCGTCTTATGTTGGGTTTGCACATCCGGGTCCTTCTTGTATAGTTCTTCTGTGTATTCCTGCCACCTCTTCTTTATCTCTGAGGCTTCAGCGAGGTCCTTGCCTCGTTTGTCCTTTATCACGCCCAGCTTAGCACAGAAGCTTCCTTTGATATCTTTGATTGTCTTATACAGAGCTCTTGTGTTCCTTAATTGGCTGTTGTCCTCAACTGCTTGGCACTGTATGTTCAGAAAGGCATTCTTATCTCTCCTTGCTATTTTCTGAAAATCCGCATTGAGAACCTTGTATCTTTCTCTTTCCCCCATAACTTTTGCCATCCTCCTTTCCTCAGCTATTTGCAAAGTCTCTTCAGATAACCAGATTGCTTTCTTGCACTTCTTTTGCTTTGGAACTGCCTTAGTAGCAACTTCTTGTATTATATCACGAACATCAGTCCACATCTCTTCGGGCTCTTTGTCTTCTAGATCTAATTCTTGAAATCGATTCCTCACTTCCACAGCATTTTCTAATGGATAGAATGATTTCTCTCGAGACGCAGACCCCATGATGCAACACAACACGATCGTTCTAGGATAATCACGTCTCAATGCAACAAGGATACCGGTTGGAAGCAGCGTCACCACATCCTGGTCGACAATGTGCAATGCGTATGACGTCGTTTGGTGTCAGCTCGACCCATAGCAAACATACAAACCTCAGTAGACAGTCACGTACATTAATGACGGTATAACGCTCACACAAAAAGTATGTGCCTAGCGCTATATCTTTTCGACTGTGAGGCAGGAGAGCAAAAGTATAAAAAAATGAGAGTTAATAAAGATCACGTGTGGAGAGCGCCTTCGTACAGTGCAATGAGGCGACAGAATAAAAAGTTAAAACCCGTTTCTTTAAGTTCTTAGACTGACGAAACAAAAATTTCTAATTGTGCTCATTATCGAAAAGCACTTACCTGTGTACAATAAAGTTGTCAGTACTTAGCCGTCAATGCGAAGACTTCGGAAATAAAAGAATAAGGTTTGGCATCGTCTACAGTACGACTGAGTGGCAATATATTAGACGACAATGGCATAAACCATTTTTTTTTTCGCTTTCCTAACTCTTACCAGATACATACGTCGGCAAGTTTAGCAGTAAGAAATGAAAACAAACTTTTGAACCATTACCATCTCAAAATAAATACAAGAGACAAAACAGTTTAACTTCTCTGTTGATCCACCATAACGACGAGTGCATATCCGGCTTCCAGTGAAAAGCAAGCAAGAAATATTCGCCAGGTAATGGCTTCAGACGGACGGAAGAGGTAGGCGCAGCCATCAAAACAGACTCACACGCCACGGCGCGGGAGAAGTGACTTTCAAACTTGACATGCTTGGAAGTAAACCGCCTTGAGGCAAGCGAAGTTACAAAGAGGAGGGTGCAGAAAGCAGCCACCAACCTCATGTTCGTTCAAAATGAACCCAGGAGGTAAAGCGAGGTGGGAGAGGCGCCGTAAGACGTCAGCAGAAGGGGCGGTGGGCGTGGGGAGATACGGGAGCAGAACGAATATGAAAAAGAAGGTTGTAGCGGCAAACAAGGAAGTGAAACTTCTTTTATCTGGGGATGCGAAGGAGGATAAACATCAAATGCTGACAGCTTCTAGCGGTAGAGCAGCGGTTGACTTGAATGGGTTCAAGTGTGGGAGCTCCTCACCATCTAGAAAGAATGCAATTACGGCAATCTCCACCTCATGAACACCAAAATCGAACCCGGTCTTTCCTTCTTCCCGGTGCGCTGGGGGTAGTGTCGCTTCCTACAAAGAAGAGCCCGCGAAGGTATTGAGCGGATGTGCCCGAGGGAAGTGTTCTTCAAAAGCCGGTTTCACGATGACCGAGCTTTTGCAGACGCGTACGTTATTGAAGGTCACTCTATTGTGCTACATCGACGGTACCCTGTTCGGTGTCATCGCCTGACGAAAATAGGGCAGTCGCAGTATATACATTTGTTTTTCGCGTAGAGGTCCCGAAATACGCCTCTCACACGAGTCACTCAAGACGAATCTAAGGGTGACGTTGGTGGTCTCTCCAATTACATTACAATTTCAAGGAAAACAAGGAACTACGCAAACGGACTGAAGTGTCTGATTTCTCATTCTGACATCTTGTCGTTGACGTCAATGCCAGTCAACCTCTTGATGTGTGCATTTGCTTGTGAATTAAAATTAAACTTTTGATTTGAATAATTAAAGCATAGAAGAAACCTTTGATCGGTGTTTAGTTAATTGGAATCCTATAAAACCAAGTGCTGTTAGAGTACTATACCGAGCACTAGGCTACATGTTTAACATCTAAACAATTGCCTAAGGTAAATTTATTGAGAGCAATACATTTTTTGAAGCGTATCTATCACCCCTGCCCTTTAAGTGTTGTGAAAGAAGGCCGCCCTGAGTTAGAAGGTTGGGGTGGTGGAAGAATTGGAGGCCAGAGTGAAAGGATCGAAGAAGGCTGCACAGCTGACAGAATACACAGCCTGAGTGGTTGGCTTGTACGCCAGGCACAGCCAGAATAGTAACACGTGCTCTTGCACTACAAGTACACGCTGTTTCCGCCGAACGTAGTTGCAGCCCATTGCTATTTTTTCATAAATCTTTGTCGGCTATGGCGTTCTCCTTAGTACCACTTTCGTGTGAAATGGGTTAATCAGCGACAAAAATTATCTCAAGAATGAGAGCTTGTGCAATCTGCTTGCTTGTACTGAGACGCTGCGCGCATATCTAACAGCCCTGGAACACACCTTAAAGTTCACATAAATATTCAGCGGTGTTTTACTGCACTTGACGCGCTTGCGTTGCAAACATTAAATTACAGCGCTGCAGATATTAATTACATGTGACCTATGGGCTCTCAACAGTACTTAACAGCTTGAAGTTTAGCAGGATCTGGGCGGACACCAGAAGCATCGACAATTATGACCAAGGATTGTGAGTTGGCGGTGTCCGAATTTGCATCTCGACAAGTTGAGCTGCAATCCGGCTCTATGGAAGATGGAAGCAATGCTCGTCAGACTTTCGAAGTGCGCGGAAAATGTTGAGGAGAAATCTACAACGTCGTCGAGGTACACAGGCATGCAGTTCATTTAAAGCCTCGAAGCAAGGAGTCCATCATTCACTCGAAGGTAGCTGGCGCATTGCAGAGACCGAACAGCATGACTTTAAACTGGTGTGATACATCCGGTGTGAGGAATGCGGTCTTTTCGCAGTCTTTGTCATCGACAGTAGTTTGCCAATACCCAGATCGAAGGTCGATGGAAGAGAAAAATTTGGCTCCGTGAAGGCATTCCAAAACGTCATCGATTCTTGGGAGAGGATACACGTGCTTTTTCATGATGTGATGCAATTGAGGTGCTGGTGATCAACGCAGAAGCGCCAACTCCCTTCCTTTTTTTTTAACAAGCACAACTGGTGAGGCCCATGGACTCGACGAGGGCTCTATGATGTCTTTAGTAAGCATCTTGTCCACTTCCAGCTGAATGGTGTTGCGTTCTGTACTGGACTCTCTATACGGACGTCTGTATTTAGGAGCGGCGTCACCGGTGCTTATGCGATACTTAACCATAGAGGTCCGAGCAAAAGGGCGTTTATCAAAATCAAAGATGTCGCGAAAAAAGAAAAAAAAGACATCTGAGGTGGTGAGTTTGTGCTGGTAAAAGGTCAGGAGCAGTCATCTTTGTGTGTTCGACAGATGGTGTGACTTCTGACATGTGGCGGTTCTCCGAGCGGGGTACGCAACCTGTAACAGCTGATACAACAAATTTACAAGCAGGGCACAGAGTGGCGAACGATCGACATGCCTTGGGGAAGCGGCTGAACGTGCAATGCAAAGCTGAGGACCGGAAGGGACACTTGATTGATAAACATAGTGACCACTGTTTGCGCAAGGCCAACGTTCCGTGCGAAAGGTACATCAAGGGCTGGAGTAACGATGTACTGGCCATCGGGGACTGGTGGGACGGACATGAGTGATACATAGGCGACTGCTTCGTGGTCTAGGCGGAGAAAATTGACACTACATAGGAGGTGCACAACTGGATCTGGTGGCTCCTCTGTAAAAGGTAGGTCGAGGTAAACAACACTTGTGGCACAATGAATTAGGGCAGATTGTTCAGAGAGAAAGTCAAGGCTGAGGATTAGGTCGAGAGGGTAGGACTCAAGGACAGCGAAGAGAACAGAAGTATGAAGGCCGGCAATTGGCACACGAGCTGTACACATTCCAACGACCGCAGAAGTACCATCATCAGCGACACGGACAACAGCTGAGGGGGATGGAGTGAGCACTTTTCTTAGGCGATGGCGGAGACGGGCATTCATAACGGAGACGTTCGCTCCCGTGTCGATCAGAGTTGTTGATCCCGTGATCCCGTCTACGCCGACGCTAAGCATGTTCCGTCGGGCCTGGAGAGTTGGAGGGTTTTCGAGTCGGGTGGTGAGAGGAGCATCGCCTCCAGACGCTGCAGCAATCAAATTTCCGAATGACATTGTACATACGGGTCAGGAGAGACGGGCGGCGAGATCGGGGCGACGGAGAACGATGGGGGCAGGGTGGCGACGAACGGTTGGTTGCCAGAGTCTGTGCGTCGGAGCGTGATAATTGCTGTTGAGCGGGCGATGAAGAGCGGCGGAAATATATGTAATCCGGGTAGCGGCGGTAAGTCGATGGCGGAGGAGTTCGGCAGTGTTGAGAATTATGACCGACTCGGGAGCAGTTAAGAAAATAAGCCTGTTGTCAGGCGTTCTCCACTCATCCGGGTTGCAGCTGCCGCGAGGGTAGTACGGATGTCCAAATCCAAGTACCGGGGACCCACGGCGAGCATCTGGGGAGCCAATGGGGCATATAGTTTAGATCCCGTGATTAGCGAATTCTTGCCGGACAACAGCCTGTATAAGGGATACCGTAGGGGCACTGTCCGCCACCGATAGTTGGGAAACTGTGGGAAACTGAAGACACTGCTTCTAGCTCCCGGCGCACAAGACGTGGGCTGTCGGATGTTGGCAGAGGCAAGGTGGGGTTAAGACAACGCAGGACGATGTCGCAGCCGTGTTCGGAAATACCTCTGCTTTTCGCTTGTTCAAACCGGTGGCATTCTTTTAAAATCACGTCAGCCGTTCCGCTGTCTTTGTACACGAGCAATGGTGTCAACTTTCATGCAAAGAGAAAAAATGACCCAAATGTATAACACATACGACTCTGTGGAGAATTGTTTTCGGCGTGCAAGCTCCTTCTGCGCGGCCAGGTGATGTCCGATTGGCTTACCAAACAAGTCAGAAAGTTTCCGCTTGCAGAGGTCCCAACTAGTTAGTTCCTCCTCGTGGCTCCTCATGGCCGTCAGGTAAAAAATTAGGTTAGCCAACTTCATGGTCGGGTCCTATCTGTTGTGTGCGCTCACGCGCTCGTACATAGCAAGCCAGTCCTCCTCATCAGCACCGTCCACTCCACTGAAGGTTCCGTGATCACGCGGGTGGGCAATGACGATAGCCGGGGTGGAGGACGCCGATGGTGTGGTCCCGTCGCTGGGCATGGCTAAAGAGCCGGGAAGTCGAAGATCGCTGCGTAGTTCCGTGCTTGCGGTAGGCCTCCACGCACCTCCGCCAATAATATAGCGTAGGTACACGTATACAGAGAGTAGATGTATTCACAAATATTTACAAAGGGGTAGCTGACCACAGCACAGACGAACCACTTCAGGCCAGCGGCGCCCAGCACGAGCCACCCGCACTTCGTTGTCCTCGCGTTCCATACATTCCACACGCGAGCACAGCACTTTGTCCTCCTCGTCGTTTTCCCTTGACAACGCATCTATATATATATATATATATATATATATATATATATATATATATATATAACGCCTATATAAGAGTATGCCTGTATTGTATGGGACCCGTATACTGTCACCAACATAAACGCTCTACAGCGGATCCAAAGGAAAGCCGTCCGTTTCATGTTTTCGCAGTACTGTCGAACAATCTCTGTCTCTACACTGATGCAATCGAATTCAATACCTACCCTTCAATCCCGGCGAAAATTCCTTCGACTGAAATTTTTATACTTATTGTTTAACCATAAACTTGGAATAGATTCTTCACCGTACCTGCTAGTATCGAACACCAGACAAACCCGACACTCTCACCCCCTTTCTCTTACCCCGTACTTTGCTAAGACTAGGTTATTTCAACACTCTTTCTTTCCGCAGACCATCAGTGATTGGAATAACTTGCCAGCTACCTGCCTACAGTCTCTTGACCTGATTTATGACCATGTTTAGCTCTGGTTATGCTGTGCCATTATCTTTTTCATTTACCGCTGTTTGTGCTTTGTTTTGTTCGCATCTTGGTATTATTGCTCACTCGTAATAACTGTTTGTAATCCACTCCTGCTTGGGCCTCACGGCCTGCAGTATGTACTAAATAAATAAATAAATAAATATATATATGAGCGCATAAACTATACGCAGTATTAACCACGTGATGCTATAGAGGTATCCACAAGTTGGAGCTATGGCAGTACTATTGTCACTCCTTTGTAGTGTTTCGTTTACTTCTGTGCTCCTTAATTTTCTCTTTTACTACCATCCCTAATTCTGAGTGGTAGTCTCAAGATAGCGCGGCACGCAAGCGTTAGAGCAGCTCTGTGCTGTGTCGGGAGCCTTTTTATAAATGGTTCGTGACCACGGCACCTGAACGGGCGCTGATAAACGACAGGGCGCCGCATGGCAGCCATCCGAGGCGCGAGACACGAGATGGATGGGGCCCCGTGCGTACGCTGCAGTTTGCGCGCCATGCGATATTCATTGCAGCACTTTACTACTCACCGCCGCGAACGCGAACCATCTCTTCTCCACAGCTTCCTTCTTGAATCTCCTCCGGTACCATTAAAAGCTATACTGCACTGTCGTCTCTACATAAATGGCGGCAGCCAACCAGGAAGTCGACTTCCGACTTTTGGTGCTTTATATAGCTGTTGCTCTACACGTGTATGCAAATACTGTACGAACTCAGCCAATTGTTAGTAGTGAATACACATTTAAACTAATTACGATGCTCATTCATTTACATATACAGCAATCAATTTTTGGACTGCACTACTACCACAGATTATAAGCTTAAAAAACTACCAACAATTTTCGAAGGAGCTAAAGCAGCCCATTCTGCCAATATTTTCAATATTTTTAATGTTTTACTTTTACAGACCAAATTACGTTGGATGTTTCTATAGCCTTGCATTGTATTACTTTTTTTCTCTCTTCCTTTTGCATGATTGCTTTCAGGAAATTATTATTCTGTGAGCTCTTTTCACAACTCTTGCGAGAGTTCTGACGTTCCGCTGTACAGTCAATACGATGTTTGTATTGATAGATAAATAAATAAGGATGAGCGGATGAAAGAAATGGTATATTGGTATCGAGGTAACAAGAGGTGAAAAAAAAAAGACATGAGAATAATTTGATACTTAAAAGTTATACATCACTTTCAATACTTGTAAGTAAACCAAAAAAGAATACCATACACAAACCACAGTTTAAATGAACTACAGAATTTAGAAATTAAAAAAGCGGATAGAATGCACGCAAGAATTAAGGCATCATAAACTGATAGGGAAAAATAGTGCGTCGTATAGAGTGCCAAATAGATACAACCCACAGAAAGGGAATAAATTGATTTGGTATTTTTTTTTTTTTGAGTACAAATTTTTTCCACAGATATCAGTAAGGGGCTACATGCAAATAAAATCAGGCGGATATCTAACAAATTTACCAACAACTAGAGGTATATATTCTAAGTGTGTGATTCATTTTAAGGCAGGGATATTTTATTGCAAAGAAAAAGTTGTTGGCAGTTTTTAGGAGATGCAGTAACACGTTCCAGATTGATACATATGAAAACTCCAGGAGATACTCCCCATATATGTTCCTTTTTATTGTTAACTTATTATTGCTGTACATGTTGTTCCACGTTGCAACTTCAGGATGTCCACTACTGACATATCAAATGGGATGTTGTTTATATTGCTTTGTGGACACATTTAGCACTTCATTTTTCACGAAAAACTCGTAAAGGTTCTGCGCTGTATTCTAAAGGGTGTCTTGTTGCGTACAGAGCAACCAGCAAATTAAAAGATTCTATGTTGGTTTTTAAATAACGTTATTTATTGCCTGAAATAATAAAGGAAGTTAAGAAAAAAAAAACGCGGGCGGTATATAAATGAGGAGAGGGTAGCAAATCTTACGTGCTCGAGGAGGGACCGGTGATGAAGCGCGTGCGTCCAGGCAGTATATGAGGATGGCTTGTTTGGCGGGAGACACACTGTTCTCAGGGGCCAAATTCTTGTTGGCTTAAGTGGCATTCGAATTCACAACCTTAGTGCTTTCACAGTGGCAGGCAAGACACCTCGGGCGGTGGTATAAAGTGCCGAAATGGAGGCCATGTTCTAGTGACGGCAGAAATGAGCGCACCCGCGACCCGGATCCTCCGATGCGCAACCTCCTCTGCGCGGGTACGACATCAGGGAAGTGTTACCGCATACGGAGGGATGAGAACACGTGTGCGGCGCCGGAGATACTCCTTTCGTATTTGAAGGAGGGTAGCATTATCCATACTCAGAAACTGAGACTTTTATGATGGTAGGGTCTCGAGGCGGTTTGCAATATGTACAGGACTACAGCAAATAACGTGGGACCCACTGAATTCCAAAAGGCTGTGGGATGAGAGCGACCAGACGACGCATTTCCAGGAATATTTCTAGGCTGCGAGAAACGCATCGGAATAGGCGTGTTGCTTGAAGGTCATCGGTGTGGATGACAATGTTGCCCGTAAAACGCAAGGCAATAGCGGCTGCCGAACTATGCACTCCTTGGATAGCAACCAGCTCAGCACAGAATGAGGAAGGTGGCTGTGCGAACTGAATCCTGGAAGTCTTAATATGTGCAGTCTTGCAGGGAAAGAAGACTGAAGCTGCCGTTTCGCAGGCTTGGGTGCTGGCTTCTGCATATTCAATGATCAAACCATGGATCAGGCGGGCGTCTTGTTCCAGAATTCTCTCGCGAAGGGACGACGCCGCATAAGACGAGGCTGGTCGACGAAGATTAGTCTGCTTTTTATAGCTCAGCTAGGCAGAATTCTTACGCGGGAGAAGTAATGGTGGCGGCGACAGCATGGTTTGTGATGAAGCATAGGCCTGATGTGCTCGCTTTTTTAACTTTTTATAGGCTCTATTAATAATACTATAAGTCAGGCCTTACGCCTTGATACAATATGGAAGGTGAGGGGGTACTAATATAAAGTATAAGGCGCGCAACATATTGGTGTAAAAATATTCACGTTGCTCAAAAAGAGCGTAGCTACCGAATGCATCGTAAGCGCAAGACGAATTAGTGAGATTTTCCCAGTGTAGACGTTTATATAAGGTGATTCCAAGGTACGTAATAGTATCTGTTGATTTTGCTCCTTGCTCATAAGAGTGTTTTTATATCGCCTGTAAAATGGTTTGTGATAGACCACTACCTTTTTTTCAATTCTGTGCTTGTAATGCTTTCAGCTTCGGTGTATGGTGAGCAGTAACTACAATGGCAGTGTCATCAGGGTAATTGAGAACTTTCGATGACGTTATCATAAGAAGACTTGCGCACAGTGAGAAAAGCAATGGACAAATAATAGACCCCTGTTGTGCTGCTGTGTGTAGATACCGAATAAATGATGTTAGATGTTTTACTGAAACAAATCGATCGTCGGCAGTTGTTAGGTGATTATAAAAAAAGCCAAGACTCTTAGCGCGAAATTTACATATTCCTAATTTTGTTACTACTACGTCGTGGTTACTTCAGCCAAAACCTTTTGAAAGTCTAGGGAGATAATATATGTGGGTCCCTTATTGTGTAGAGCAGTACTGTTTGCCTGGGACAGTGCGATGAATGCTGATACAGTAGAGTACTTTGGGATAAATATGTGCTGCTCTGGGCAGATAGTGTTATTTTCTAAAGAAGAAGACCACAGAATAATATGTTTGGAGATAATTTTTACTAGCATGTTAATAATAACGCTAATAGAAAAGTCTGTAAGTGAAGGGTCAGAAGAGTCGCCATCCTTGAAAACAGGAGTAGCAAGTGGTACTTTTAAGGACGACGGGTATGTGAAGTTGGGTATAGAATGGTTGAATAAGGCTGGATCTTAGAACATCAACTTTCTTTAATGTGCTTTACGGGAATTCCGTCAAGGCCTGCTGCCTTGCTTGTTGCTAAGCCCAAACAACAGACAGTATTTCAGTAATTCAACTTCGTCAAGAACGAGGAAATTAACAAATCACCACAGAAAATTACTGTTTCAACTTGTATAATTCGGTGATGATTTTAAAACGCCATTACAACTTTTGCATGAATAATTCAATTCATTGATCAGTTAGAACGACTACCAGTCAGGGGGTATGCCTGATGAAGTGTCCCGGAGCTTTATCATGAGCAATATCATTTAGCTGATACATTCTCTTTCTTCTTGATTAGCTTTTCTAGTGCGGCACTCTTTTTGCAGCCCTCTCCCTACACGGCATGGTTTTAGAGTGTAAGCTATTCTTCTACCATTCTGCAAGGTAATATATCTATGAAGGGTACGTACTGCGCATGCGCCAGTTTCATCTCTGCGTCGTCACAAGCGCGTCGCGCGCTGGCTCCTTCGACTCGCAACCGAATGAATAACAAGTGACGTCAGCTTCTAAATTACGTGACCACCATCTGCTACGTATGCACCTCCTCCGCATTGCCGCTGGTCTAAGCCGGTGCTGTCACCGCCGCATTACAGTTGCTCAAGAGGGCATATAAGCTGTTTAATTGCTGCTCTTTTCCGTAGTCTGGCCATGGATGATGCGGCACCTGGGCCGTCAATGCCGACACTCTGTCGCATGCGCCAAGCTGAATGCGACTATCCTTCTGATGTAGCCCAGCGTGAGGCCAGCAGAGCTTATGCTCTTTAACTAGGTTCAGTCGGTTGAGACCCGTCATTAGTTTTTTGTCTACATGAAGCGTGAAAGCACGTGCACAGGCGTTGGATATTAGCGCACCATGATATTTTCAAGGACACAACCAGCGCCATAGCAGTTGAGGTTTCTGGCAACATTCACTACACACTTTAAAGAAACCTTTTAAAGCAAAATCACCAATCCAGTCATACCTACCCCGAGCACGAATTTTGTCAATCTTGTGAAGAATTTCAGATTAGTCGAACAGTACTTAACAGTCAAACAGAAAAGAAGAAATAACTCACCAACCTGCCCGTATATAAAAGTGCCCTACAGGAAATCCGCGCATTGTTAACGTTAATTAAAAGGTAGTCAAATGCGGATTGGGTATCTAGCCAAATTAAACCAAAACTGATAACCTACCATACGCAGTTAAACAGCTGCCGACATATTTGTCCCGGCCGCCACTAAAATGTGGCCCGGATCACACATAAAAAATAAGCAAGGCCTAATTGCACCAATCATGTATAATGGACGGCGCCAAGTTCAATGACCGCATCCAAATGTGACCCAGCTCACCCGAAAAGTGACCAATAAGACTTTACCTAGTGGGCCGTGCTGTGATCTTTTACCTCCAGCGCGATGGTTCACTGTGGATTGATGAGAGTAATGCTGGATTTTATGTATATGTTTTAAACATAAACGTACATTACTCGATATCGTCAAAGCACCAAGATTTATAATTTAATGATGCTAGAACCACTAATATCATTACGACTGCAGTCACATGAACTGCTAGTGCCAACACCATCACCTTAATTTTTTTTACAGTGTTTGTTTCTTTTCGCGTTTAGCCGGCTTGGATACATAGCTTTAAACACACTTTTGCACTGGACCTGCTAAAATTACAATATTTGTAACATGAAATTATGTGACACCAGAAACAGAACTTCAATTCATAATTTCTAGTCAAGCATCTTTGAAAAAGGCACAAAACATAGCTCTGAAAACAAAATTCATGGCTTCTGCGCTTGGAGATAATGAGCTAGAGCTCAAATTATGGAATAAATATATTCAAGAGTTGACTTCATAGATTGAGCTTCAACAAAGGCATAACGCATACATTTGCATGCGCTATGGTTTTCTTTTTTTTTTTTTTTTTTAGCGCCTGCCACTTTTTTTCAAGCGTTCATCTTTAGCGGGCCAAGCAACCTTTTTGTCTCAGTCTCGGTTAAGGGACATTAAATGATCGGACTGCAAAGCAGGCGTGGGTATTATTTCTTTCCTTGAATAAACAAGAAATGGGTATAAAAGATGGACAGTTTTTTCCTCCTTGAGAAGGTGAATTAATTAAGATGCTGGTCACTTGTCTACCACAGCGCTTGTATATTCAAGGCGAATGACGGAGTGTTCTTTCATCGATCAGCGGCGTCTTTGATAGTACTTGGCTAAACTTGCTCGTTGTTCTTTCTCTTCATTCTCTTTATTCTTATTTCCGCGGGACTTTTAGATAAACTAATCGGTCTTCTTAAATTGCGTTTTAGTACATGAGAAGGTTCTGACAATCTTACACTTCCTTCAGGTTTTTTTTTCTCCTTTGCGCCATCCGTGACCTCTTTGAAGAAGAATGTGCCCTATCTTGACATCAGGTTTTTCCCTCGTTTTTCCTAAATGGCATAATAATGGGCTGCAGACTGCGGGTTATTTTTGAAAGCACGGTGCAAATCCTTTTGGGTGTACGCGATCTCTGTCGTCCGACCTATCTGGCGAACACTGCCCTGAATTGACTCTCATGGCATATATCGTGACCCCATTTTTCGTTTTTTTTTTTCCTCACTGGCAGCGCGAGTATTTGAGACTTTGTCTGGAGAGAGCGGCCACAGCGCTTCGGTGGACAAAATCACTGGCTTCGACACTGAATAAGGAGCGTCTTTCTTACGGTAACGTTATCTGAAAATCTTATCAGAACAGATATAAGTCAAATCAAATCAAAGCATATTAAATCATGTATGTTTATATAAAGCATATAAAGTTTCCCTTAACCAAGCCATACAAGAGTGCCTGAGTAGCCTGGTGGCGGCATGTCTAAATCTAAATTGGAATGCAAGGGACCTAAAGGGTTTGATTCCCCTCACACTCCCGCATCAATTGACAAGATGGAGTTGGCAGCTTCTGCCAGATCTGCTCTATCATGCTGCCGTGTGCAATCGCACGAGCCTATGACCAGATTGTTCCCGACCATGTCAGCTGCCAGCTATTGCCTGCCAGAACCATGCCCCTAATTTTTCGTCCACAACGCCAATCCTGGCAGCGGCTACAGGGCCTTTAACGCTAATGCGGCAAAATATATCAAAGATAACCATTAATTCGTGTGACCATCGAAGAGAAACAACGCAGCATATTTTATGAAACTACACTGGCCTGATCCAGTGGAAACGTTTTTGCGAAGATATAGTTGATTCAGAATACCTAAGTTCCCGGGTTATAAGCCTTCTTCCTTCGTTCATGTTAACTATAACTTCTTTCCTCCTGGTTCTTAAAAAGTTTTTTTTTCTCCCGTTAGTTCATTGAGTAGGTGAAGAGGAGAACAACAAGTGAAGGCGTAGAGGAAATCAAATTAGTTTGGTTGGAAACGCAGCCTACATGAGCGAATATAGAGACAATAAGAAAAGATATGTCTGGTGACAAAACGACAGCAAGAAATAATGAAAATGAAGCCCGTACGTTTATTTCTCCCCAGGCGCATGAGAAGAATTAGATAGGAGGGAGACAAAAATGATCTAAAAAACAAATCAATCAAAGAACATGCTAAAACAGCGATCAAATGAGCGGAACAAAAGCACAGTGGGAACAGAGGCTGGTGACAGCCTAATTGAAAGCAGGTGACTCAACAAACGAAAATGGTGGGCGAAGAAGAGGCAATGTGCCAAACCATAAAGCAGCAGTGCAAGCGACATTCGTCGGGCGTTAGATTTTGCGTGTGCTACTCGACGCCCCCTCTTGTGACAAACGGTTTGCCACGACGAGATAACCCTTGCTACCTCCAAGAAGGAAAACAGCCCTCCCTGTGAACCGTCGTGGACGGCTGAATAGTTTATTTTGCCAGATTAAGCATTCGCTTGCTTATATCGTAAGGCATCCAAGTTTTGTGTAGGTCCTTTGGCCAGCTTAAGCTTGGTCAGCGAGCCGGATCGCGCGATAGATCACTTCTGCAGGCGAGCTTTGGGCGGTGCTATTGAAACGCGGCAATCGAAAGGCATCTGAAAAACCCGTAGACGTATCTGATTTTTGAATGAGGCACACGCAACAGTTTTCACACTATAGCTATATGCGTCGACTACCTATTATTTGAATTGTGCTGCTGTCTTCACTAGATCTGACTAATCCTTCAACAGCCATGCAAAGCTAACGTACATCGGGCTGTTTTATGCCAATAAAGATTGTAATAATAATAGAATATGCCTGATTACGCGCAAATTGACAAGTGTCAAAGAAAAATGCACCATAGTTCAAATTATAAGCGTCTGCGGACAGTACCAATAATTAAAATAAAAAAATCATTAGCACGATGACGATACTCCCTAATGCGACATTGGAGCGCAGGTGTCAAAGTGTTATTCCGATATATGGAGGCAAATAATTTGAGAGATGCTTAATTGTTTATATGTGCACACACGCAATGCCTATTTAATTTTTCTCACTATGCTATCATCAGCATCAAACATATTGTGTTCGACAGCGCAGTCAAATTTATTGTCGCATATTATTTTTCCGATCCCTCCTTCAAGTGTTTATGCAAACGTCAACAGAAGGCCAAACTAGCGCGCTTCTATCAGTGACGCCACTCGATCAGCATGAAGTGGCTCTCGATCCGTGCCGAGGCCACCTCCTCTGTCGGCGAGCTCAGGAGCAAAGGGCGGAAACACAATTCCTTTTTTTCGGTTCGCCGGGAACGAAGCTCTTCCCAAGGCGCCACCGAATCTCATTTCCGGGTAATCGTTGCTTGCGGGAGCGGAGAAGGCAAGCTCAACACGAGTGCCAGAGATGGCGACGTCTTAATGCTGTCCTCTACAGCATCATTTGAGCTAGACATTTGGCAGGATGTTCCAGCGTAAACGGAAGAAACACGCCACTCACTAATACACTAGTGTCTACACCTAACTGTGAGAGAAGCGACACGATGGTTTCAACATTGTTCTAGCTTTAAAATAGAACGCCGACTTTAGTTTTACAACAACTGAAACAGTACGTGCTGTTCTGGAAATCAAAATGAAATACCTTTTCCCCCAGCAGTTTAAAGGTTAACCCCATATATTTTAAAAGCATGAAAAACGGCTGCGTTACCTCGTCTTCATCTGGACAGTCAATGCGCACCGCTCGGTCGCTATATCTCTCTAGGGCGCTTTTCCAGTGCGCATGAATCTGCATTTGCGCTTCCTTGTTTCTGGTAAAAGTTTCAGTAGACTGCATCTGGCCCGGTCACTTATACAGCTTCCACTTCCGTCCCCATTTATTCTCTCTCCACTGGCCACAAAGCTGACCACATTTGCTCTGCGGTGACCACCATTTCCCCGTTTCGTCATATGAAAACTTCCTGCTCGCTATCTCTCTTACACTTACTCTTGGCTTGACAAGTGCGAGCGCTCGTCATATTAATCCTTAGTTGATATCAAATAAATGAATGGGCAAGTAATGCGAGCGCAGCGTAAGACAGAGCTTTTTAATGGATTGTTGATCTTATGGAGAGATCAAAAAGACTTTTACGTTCATACTCTAATGCCAGTATTCGTAGCGGTGGTCTTTATTAGGATTCGAGTTAAATTCAAAAGCTTTGCGTGGACCCTGTGATATGCCCGCAATTTTCACAAATTGCTTCCAGAGGCCTTCATCCGCAATTAGAGCAACGCCTAACCGCTTTTTGTTAACCACCCCTACCTGTTGACGTCAGCTGGGCTATGTGGGTTCGCTCTGGGTTTGAATGAACCCAGGTGACGTTCTTGAGGGGTCCCGACGGGGCACCGTCATAACCTGTTTACTTTATTTTCTTGGGCATCGATGTGTGATGACTCGAGGCAGGAGAGGAGAAGCATCATCTCAGATCATAGTAATCTTCGATGTTAGTGAAATTAGCGTAAAGACACTTGCTTTTCGAAGACAACTGATAGACTATTGATCGTTCGTGAACAGTAAACGTTTGATAAATATCTTTTCAACGTCCTTTTATTAAAATAAACAATCACAATCAGCTGGCCAACCTTTCACCATGTGAACTGAGGCCTACTAAGGCCACGCAAGAAATAGATCCCAGCTCAAATTGCAGTGATCAGATGCCTTTCTTTCTTACCTTGGCCTCTTTGTAGTACCCGTTTGTAACGCAACCAGATCACCGTATTCAAAGGCACTGGTTTTAGGCCACAAATATGTGAACTAAGTATATGCATTACATTACTATTTATTTTGTCAGTGCATGTAGAAGGAAACGGTCACACCTAATCAATAAATCGACTTTTTTTGTTTAGTGCTCAGCGACACATGCAATGTTCCGTCTTTGCCAAAAGTAACAAGGTTGCGGGGTCTCCTTGTCAGCCGTGTAATGAAGGTTTTAATGCACCCTTATAGGCTTGTATGGCTTAAATTATAAGTACGAAGACTGTTATTAATAATGAAGTGATTTAATGTTTGATAGGAGCCATGAAGGCGCTTTTCAAAGGCCGAGAAACAAACTGTCCAGCCTGGTTGCTTTTGTCAAATATGGTACAAGTAGTTCCGTATTATAACGCCCTTTTATGCCATCCTTCAATATTGTGCACCGCTTCAAATCTTCCTCGCAGAGTCCCCAAGGGAAAGATGTGGGCCGTCTCACTAACACCTTTCTTAGTTTTAACTTACGGGTCGCCAAAGCAATTTCGGATGAGAAAAAAAAGTGTTATAGAGGTTTAAGCATGATTAAACCAATGGTAATTGCAAAGCGGTACGACGGTAAAGTTTTACTTCGCCCTATTAAACCAATGTTAATTGCAAAGCGGTATGAAGGTACAGTTTTACTTCGCCCTTAGCACATTTATCAATGCGGTCAGTCTTCAACAAGGAGGTTATGAAAAATTGCTGGAGTTGAATACCGGCCGATGGGCTAGGGTGAAGCCTGTGGCTGCCATCTTGAGGGGGGCAAGAAGCGGCCTGCCAAGCGCAGGGGAGTGTTGTCCACCGGCATTTACAGTGTGTTTCAAGTCCTTAAAAGGTTTTTTAATTGTTGATGCAATGCTGTGGGCTATCAAATGAGTCATACTGGGAGTCTCTGAATCAATTTTAACCATCTGGATTTTTAAAGATCTCGACGATATCCGAGTATTGAAGCGTTTTTAGCTTTACTCTGTACGAAAGTCTCAGCTCTGCCTGAATGTTAAATCTTTGGTCAAGCTAGCATTAGAAATTTGCGTAGCTTATGTCAATATAATATCACTCAATTAATTACAAGTCTTAAATATACATAAATAATTACCTGTTAATAAATTGGACTTTATGCGACATCATCGTGTCATACATCATTAAATAACTGATGTCGAATATAGTTGCACTGACCTAATTCTAGGCAGTAGTTAAATCTAAGTGTGAATAAAAATTATTGCTTATGCTTACAAGTCATATATTGTTGAATAGCTCATGCGAGTATAATTGCACTAGAGTAACTGCACGTCGTAATTATTTACTATTATTTAATTTTGATCAAAAATTAAAATGCATGATATACTTCCAAATGATATGTCGTAGCGTAGCTCATGTACAGTACGGTCGTACTAAAATAATGTCATTGTACTTATTTTCTTAACTTCTGACGACTGATTAGCAATTATGATGAAAATTGAACATTCTGCTACAATGTGAGAACATATATTGTTGAAATGGTCTCGACAATTAGAATCCAAAGTCAAACGCTAAATAACACAAAAGTCATGCAAAACATAGGTAATGCTCGTCTAACGCACTTGAGCCAAGTTAGACGTCTTACTTCTTTCCATTTTAGCGTCACCAATATGCGGCCTAATCGATCGGGATCGGGTCCATGTCCTGTGTATTAGCAGGTGAATGTCAAGGCCCACTGCTGGCGAGTTAAAACTCCCTCTAAAGCTTAAAATGCACATGATTCCAGCCTAGAGTATAAAATAATATGCACAGAAATTCGCATTTGTTCAAATTCTTCAACGGGAAAAAGAATTTACTGCCTGAAAAGATACTCATTACTCAAATTGCAAGTGAATGGAAAACTAGCAAAAAGCAAAGTAAATAGATTATTAAAATTCAAGAAGTGCTACTCTGCTGAAGTGTATACAAGTCATGATCTCTTCAAAACACGTTATCCACCAACATTAAAATGGCTCGCATGATGCCACAACCGCAATTTGACATCATTACACGCATTCTTTTTTAACTATAAACTGTGACAATAACCATGGTTAATTCCACGATCGTGATGCTGCAGACTGAACTTTAATTGGTTCTTAAATAAAATAAGCCTTGAAAGGACGGACCTCAGTTTGTGAATTGTACTAAACATATTTTCCTCTTCTGTTAAGTAATGAATCCTGACTTTACGTAGGGATCTGCTACACCTTTACAAAACTTTTAGACATTCTTGCCCAAGCATCGTAATCAATGTGATGCTTACTAAACTGAGAAAGCATATTTTTCTTTGGCGACAGGCTCTCTAATTCTAGCACTAGGTGGTTTGTTTTTAACTAAATTGTCTGAATGATTTATTTCAAATTCTGCTTGCAACCAACGCAGCCCCTATTCTGTTCACATTGTTACTGTCACGCACTTCCCGCGGTCCTGTATTGGAGGAAAATGAGGTTTGGCGAGATAAGCAGAAGAGGAAAAAGAAGCTGGGTCTGTCCGCTCCGGTGTGCTACTCTCCAGCGCATCCTAACATCCGTGTAAATAAACCTTTTAACAAGTGTGATGGAGGTGCGGAGTATATATCCCTACGAAACCGCTCCTACAGCGCCGAAGCAGAAGAATCTGGGCGGAGATGGCGCAAGCAGATGTTTTAACGCAGCCCATGTCAGCAGCACTTCCGACCACCATACAGCGTTATCGGGAACCACGGCACTTTTATGGCAAGTCTGGGGAAGTCGTGGATGACTGGCTCGCACACTACAATCGGTGGAGCGAATACAACCACTGGGATGCGAATACCAAGCTGGTGAATGTGGTATTCTTTCTTGAAGAAGCTGTGCTAACATGACTTGACAATCATGAAGCATCCCTTACCACCTGGGATTGCTTCATGGAAGAAATGAGAGCGAGATTTGGCGATGCCGATGCTCGAAAAAAGAGCGCCGAACAGACTCTGGCTCAGCGAGCGCAAGTACCGGGGGAGACCTCCACAACTTACATAGAAGAAGTCCTCAATCTGTGCAGAATAGTAATGCTCGGATGACTGAGGAAGACAAAGTGGGCACCTCCTCAAAGGAAAAGCGGGAGATGTGTACAGCTTTCTTATCAGCAAGGACGATTTGAATACCATCGCTGATGTAAGATGACACTGTCGCACGTTTGAAGGTTTGGAGCGACGCCGTATCATCCCGAAGTTTGGTCGCTTGCCTAATGTCACAACAGTCGCCAGTGTGGATGTACCTGAAGCGACGAGCATGGCAGACACAATTCGACAGATCGTCCGCGAAAAGCTTCGGAGGCATCAAGATATAGGGGGCCACATCAGACCTGTTACAGTGGCATCTCTTCGGCAGACAGTAGCCCATCTTCTGCTTGTTACGCTCCATCTGTTACATCTCCTTGGGACAACCGATGCTCTGCTGCTCATCGCCCGAACATCCAACCTCTCGTCATAAACACATACAACAGCGAGCACTCTCGTCCTCCTCCTCAAATACATCCCGAAAATGAAGTGTTTAATCCAAGCAACGATGAGCCTTCTTCATCGAATGAACGTGAGCTGCCAGTGTGTTATGACTGTGGAATTATCGGCCACATTTCGCGTTTTTGCCGCAATCGCCGTCTGTACCCCCAGTATCGCCGACAGTGGGGGAACTCCCGTACAAGGTTTTCTGCTAACAATGATGATTCATATAGAAGAACACCTGGCCGAAATGAGTACAGAGCAACAGCTAGCCGACAAGAACGCAGAATGGCGCTGAACCCAAACGAATCATCGGCCTCTGACCGTAGCCTGACACCACCATCTCGGCGCCTACGACGCTCCCCTTTTCCCCGACGACAGTTGCCACCTCTGGGAAGCTAGTCAGTGCAGCCGATGGAGGTGAGGTCGCAAATGATTCTAGCTTACCTATGGCTCTGCCCGTTTCGATGTTAAAGAACCGTATTGAAGTGTTTGTGGACGGTGTATGTGCTATGCTGTTATTGGACACAGGTGCAACAATTTCTATTATAAGCCTTGTTTTTAAAAACTGCCATGGTCGTAAAATTATCTTTGGTTGAGATAGTACGGCGACATTGTGTGGGGTTGGTGGCGAACCGCTTAACCCACTTGCAGTCTGTTCCGTGAATCTTGTTATCACTGGCCACACATTCCGAACTGAATTCGCAGTACTTGCTCGATCAACGCATAAAGTAATTCTAGGTCTCAATTTTCTAGAACAATGGCAGGCCACTCTCAACTATCGTAATGGAGACATTTCTGTAAGTATTCGAATTGAATCTGCTTTGTGTAAAAATTCGCGGAACAATCCTAGCATGCTTTCTGTTTCGAACGACATAGTCATTCCAGGATTGTCAGCAGAGTTTATACAAGTTTTTAGTTCAAGTTGTGCCAGTGATGCATTCGACGCTGTAGTTGAATCACTCACCCTCAACTGCGCGAAGAAAAGTGTTCTGATTCCCCGCTGCACCATCTCCGTCATGAATGATCATTCTTCTTTCTGGACGACTAACTGCTCTAATGAAATTGCTGTAATTACAACATGGCCTAAAACTTGCCCCCTTTGACGAAGACGCTTTTGAATCAGTGGCAGTACTTAGCACAGACTATTGCCAGCCTACTGCATGCTCAGAAGTAGATAATACAAAATTTCTTGCCATGATTAACAAATCCCTGCCAACAAGTGACCTTCACAGTTTAGTGGAAGTTCTGTCGAAACATACTGCGGCTTTCGATTTCTCTTGGGACTCGCCACCACGCATTTACAATTTCCCGTACTCAGCACTATAGGATCGCTATAGGATCGCACGTACGCGCCGCAATGGAAGGTACGCGGTCAGTTCAGAATGAGCCATAACGAGCGCATTTTGTGAAATGTGACTCCTCGTGTCGTTTTTACACAGTTCGTATGGCATGCATGAACAAACAATGTTTGCTTTGATTGTGTTATATGCCGCGCACGGACATGTGCGCTCAGCGAGCGCACCCTGCGGCAACTGACTCGTTTTTCTGCCTCCTGAAGATGCCGTCAGTCAGGCTTCACTCGATGGGCGTGCCTTCCACTCTAGCTGCTTTTTATGACCTCATTGGTCTCCAACTCCTCAGCTCGTTGTTCTTGCGTGGCAGCAGCTCGTATCATCTTCCGCGTTAGACTACCGTTCGTTGGGGTTGCCGTACAGACAAGTGGCGCACAAGAAAAGAGGACAGACAGCTTCAATGCCTAGTCACCGGCTGGCGTCACAGTTGCTATGGGAACCAGTGAGGCGTCTGGCGTCACAGTAACTAAGGCTTTGATTTTGCAGCCGAGCGCCGACCACACACATGGTAACTAACTTTAAGAAGAGGCATAGTTATATGAGTGGTTAAGCACGAATAACATCATTGTTCCGGTTTTCTCGTTAAAGAAATCACAAGTATCCGTCTGTCGACTGCGGCATCTGCGAGATACATTTCACAGCAAGTGTATCTCCGCCTTCGCGTACAGAATGCATGGACCCAAAACATAAGTCCTGTTTAGGCTACTCTCCTAAACGAGTGCTTTTATAGTATACAGTTTTTTGTTTGTTATGAGCAGCAGAACGTAATCGAAAAGTTAAAACAGACAGCCCGCAATCGCCTAAGCTATCATGGTTTGCTAGACAAAGTAATGGAATGTTAAATTTTTTTCTATTTCTTGTCATGCGGAGAGCAACACCACAGGAGGCCTAAGGGCTTGTACACTAACTCGACATCCTGTTTCCTCTCGGCTTGCAAGAGTTGCCCTTCTTTTCATTGGGCGCGTCTGACAGTTTCACGGTCTCTGACGAAGAATGCGCTGCGGTGTGATGTGAGAACGTTCCTTTGATGGCTTCTGCCCTTGGGCAACGTTGTTTAAAACAATTGCGCCTAAGAGCCTCTTAATTAACACTTGTCAAAGAGAAAACGTTCGCGCCAGCTGCTGCGTTTAGCCGTCTGGAAATGCGGTCCTTTCCGAGGATTGCAACGTCTCCAAGAGCATATTGTTGAGCTCAGAGACAAGCATTGATATATATTATTTATTGTTTCTGGATAAACTTTAGCTTCCGAAAGCGCCCTTTATCCTTAGCATCACTTTTAATCGGTAACAGTAGATTAAGCAAAATATAACCGGTCCTTTTCGGTTCGCGATGTCATCGAACTCAAGAAAACCATGCACCAATTTCGGTTTTATTAGTGTCAACACTAACGACTTCGCTTCGCAAATTACAGCCACATCTTGCTTTAAGAGGATAGTAGCTTTGCTTTAAATCAGGAACAAGAGTAAAATGAACTATTTAAATTTATGCGTACGTTTTAGAGATCAGACGTCTGTTTCGGAGTAAGCGAGAGATAATAACACACTATAAGTTTTAGCATGCTGTACTGAAGCCAAAAGCGCCGTGGAATCAATGTAGCACATTGTTGTCAGACTCAGAGTATGAGCCATTTGTCACGGACATCGTGTCATTTACCTATTTTAGTTGCATTGAAGAAGGTACACTGTAGCGCACAACAATTACTATGTAATGTATAGTGCCTGACAAATGACAATTCACTAGCTTCTATTAAGTTCCAAGTCTCCGCGACAAATGCAATTTCAGCATTATGGAAATGCATTTAACCTAATCTTTAGCCTAACTTCCTAACACAAGTGCGCACTTCTTTTATAGAATGGAGGATTAAAAACTTCAGCAACAGTGATCGCTTGAAAAAAAAAATGGTTAGTGCCAGAGAAACGAGCCCGTTCTCGGTGAATTAAGCGTGAAGCCATGTTTCTGCTTTTCGCTCCAGAGCCGATCTACAGAGCCGCTCGACTAATACCACCAGAAGCATAATCGTCAGTCTTTGCGAATGTGCTTATTATTTTTTTGCATACATCAGACTTCTTTCGCTACACAGTTTGGCAACGCGTTATAAAAGCAATGCCTGCATGATAAGGCAGACGGCAGTTTTATTTCCAGGGGCCGGGCGCAAGCGATATTATTGAAACTTGACACAGCAGCAAAAGCCAGTAAACCGCGCCCATGCGATCGAAGCAGAACCATTGGTCAAGTAACGACGTTAAAAAAATTCGTAATTGTGGAGATAAAGTTGAGCATGGCTTATTATATTGGATATTCTGAAAGTGAAAGAAAATACTGCATAACCTGCGACATTATAGTGCACAAAGCATTACATTATAACAATATGAAATACCGAACGCACGCTTTGTACTCCGCAAAAAAGCTAGCTGATGAAATATCTCGTTGAGGTTGATGAAGTAAGATATACAGGTCTGTAATGAAATCATGAACAATATTAAAATAGAATACCTGGCCTAATAATATTCAACACTCGGTCCTCTGGCGATTCACATTGGTCACTTTGTCACTATATGTGATTCCTTCCTGCTGCACATTCTTTGCATTGCAAAAAAAAAAATGAAATGGAACATACTCCGAAATTTTGTCAGGAACACTGTGTGCTTAGAAGCGCAGTGCAAGTTTCAAAATTGAAACGGAGCTCATACGACTGTGTACAATACTGGCGCAGCAGTCACATAAAATGTGTTAAAATAACAAGACGGGGAAGTTTGTGTTACCGTTGCGTTATATTTTAATGTTTTATATTGTAATGATAATCAATGTTTCAGCGACACTGGAGCGGCAGAAAGGCATCTTACGATGCAGGATTTTGCTAGTAAGCCCTCTAGCTTTTTCTAGTGCATGCATCTGTATGTTGATAGAGTTTGCGTCTAATAGTTTGTAGTCGCTTTCGCACTGACACTTTGGACGCTATCTAAATGTCGAAATGACGACTTTTAAGGCAGCTAAACGAACAAATAGTGAAGACAGCGACAGCGAGAGGGTTAGATGAGAGAAGGCTCAATTCATCTACGAATATGCCATCTACTCATAACCAGAGCTAATGACAGCTATTCTTTAAAAAATGCTAATTCAAGGAAAAAGAGGCAGAACAGAAACGAAAAACCTCTCTTTACAAGACCTACATCCTACCGCTGGCGTCACTGATACCACAGTTTTTCTTATACTACGTAGAGGTACGCAGAGATAAAAATTTACAAAGGAAAGGAAAGGAAAGGAAATGAAAGGAAAGACTGAAAAGAAGGTGAAATTAACAAAAAGTTGTACTTTACTGTCTTTACCATTGTTAGACCATGTTATAAAATGATTGAAATAAAAGAAACAGCGAAAGCTGAGTCCCTGGCATTCAGCAAGGCTTGACTGAGGTCATGAGTGTTGTGGCCGAGGGATGGAAACAACAAAATAAATGCCGAGGGTTTTCCTTTTAATAGACGCTCCACTTCGACTACTTTAAAAACTGAAGTAGCGCTTTGATATCTTACGGCACCGACAACGTTTTTAAGTAATGGTCTTCGTGAAGAGAAAAGCTAGTCGTATCCTTCAGTCTCACAAAAAGTGCAAAGTGCAACGCGAGGAATGCCGATTAACTCTAACGGAGGCTCCGAGGAATGCCGCGAACTCACGTCTGTGATGAGAGAAAGCAGGGAGAACCAACTTAACGAACTCGCGAAGTCTTAGCGAAGAGCCAAGAGGCGAATCTAGAGAAGAGCACCTACGCTAACAATGGGGAGGCACGCTTTGGCGGAGTCCAAGGTGACGCCGGGACGGTGGAGGGGTGTTCCGCCAGTAAAGTGCCTCTTTGGAATTTCTGCCGATGTGGCTCGTCGAAGATATGACGGTGCGATCTAATGGCTTCTGCTTCGGCTTCAAATGTTCTTCGTTGCCCCTCCTTATCTCGGAAGCTGGTCCTTTTCCTCTCAAAGTCGGTCGACGTGGATCTTACCTCTGTCGGAGAAGAGTCTGGGAAGGGGAGGAGGGACAGGAAGTCATGGTCATAATACGGGGAGGGGTCATAAAGGGCTAAATGAGGTGATTTGTTAAGAACCCGAAAACAAAAGGCGAATGTAAAGACCCATAAAAAAGTAAGTATAACTTTAACAATTTTTGTATTCTTGTTCCATTCCACAGTCAGAAGCTGATGAGCTGCGTCTCGTCCAGGACAATGCTCTCGATACAATTATGTCCTACTTATGGCGCTGCCACGTTAATTGCCCAGGCAAATCTATTCAATACCCTTTTCTCATCTGACCTTGTGGCTCCGGCTGTGCTGTAGACCCACTTCTATTGGAATCGCGTTTGCATCCCTTACACCGAGTAGATTCGTTTCGAACGATATAAATTCCAAAGGAACAATGGACATGACGCGATAGTGTAGGCTACCAGCCGACATATAAATCCCCGCTCTAACCAAGCCGTATGAACTTGCCTTAGTGGCCTGTAAAGGTAACGTGAATACCAGGGTTCCGGCATGCTGATCCTGACATAACGTTCCATGTGAAACGATAGACCCAAGTACGCAGCTTCTGTCAATTGCGGCTACTGCATGCGAGCATACGCGACGAGCCGAGCTGGTGGGCAAAGTGTTGCTTTCGCAACAAAACACAGCGAAAAGCGAGAGAAAGCACAGAACCATGCAATCCAAGATGCTGCTTGGCGGAGTAAAATCATTTATCTTGCTTCTGACACGGCTCATAATTTAACAGTGACAGAGCAGTGCTGCCTTTACACGCACCATGCATGTGCCGTATCTATATGCCGGATAAACGATTGCATGTTTGGCTAACAATAAGGTAAATTACGAAAACAAGTAGGCCACGCATTGTAAGATGCAGTAAAGACGTGACAAACGCTTAAAAGAAATGAAACTGAAGCAAGCGAAACGCTTAATTTGTCTCACTCGTTGAGTGGTTTCCACCAGCCAATTGGTTGGGACTACAGCAGAGCTCCTTGTGGACATTTATTCTGCACCACTTCCGAATTCCTCTTCTTTCTTGAGTCTCCGTAGCTGACAGAATTATTTTGCAAAATTGGCTAGGCTATGTTTTCTTGTGCTGTCATATACTGCCGGCCAAGGAGTCTTTGCAACCCTTGTAAGAAGCTAGTATCGCAAGCATGACGTCATTCACAATATTTCAATATTGAACTTTTGGACTCGCTTGTATTTTATTCATTCTTTTTCCCGTTTTTCTTGCCTGCCTCTAGCGAACCTAACGTCGGCTAGGATAAGAGAAGATGGGAAAATTCATGGTAGGAGGTGTTTCTTTTTTTTTTTTTAATAGTTCGCTTAAAAAAAAAATATGTTCACCTAAATAAAAAAAAATGTGTTTGCGAATGCGTGCTTCAGGTTGAATAAAAAATCAAAATATGCGTATTCGGACCTCCCTGCTTTAAATGAGGCACGTGAAAATTGTAACAGTATTAACAAAATGATTGTCATCGAAAGAACAGGCCGTGCATTGATTTGCTGTTTTTCTACATCTAGCTTGTACTTCTGTAAATTTTATGTTCATGTTTTTGCACATTATGCTTTTGTGTTTTCTTTTGGAATTTTTGCCCCTCCTGCCAGGACCCTTCACTGGGTCTGCAGTATGATCAAATAAATAATCTGCGCTACCATCATTTCTGTTATTGGGTCACATATTTGTCGAAATGTTTTTCACTCATTCAAGTTACATTATTCGTAAGAGTTCAAGGAGAATTTATTGCGGAGGGCGCACCCATTGGTGAATAACGCCATTGCAGCAGATTCAAAGCTTGCTTTTGACTAGTTGAAAACAAACACGCGTCTTGTCGAAGGTTGCTTCGCGTTCACATCTTGTCCGGTGTGTTTTCTGTTAGAACTAATCCAAACATTCACATATGACAAATTGAACTTCTTTGACACTGTCGCCAAAGAAATCTGACACAATCTGACCTAAGCTTTGAGATACCCTTCTTTAAATTTTCTTTTAATCAGATAGAACTCTGCCCTTCCGCCTACGAGTATGATAAACACCTATTTTACATCCTTTTCTCTGGTAATAAAACAACGCCCACTTTTTCAGATTTTGCTGTAGTTTGATACTTCTAGGTAACCGCAGGTATGTCGCGATGAAAGTAACAGATCTCAGAGGCGCCACGGTTGCGCCTTGAATGGCTCAATGGTGGCCACAGTACCAAACTTGAAGAGATAGGTAACAGTAAGATAACGAGTTTCGTAATCTTATTTTTTGAGGACCTCTCAGAGCCAGGTCCTCATGAGGCATGGCCCGTTAGGCATCTCCTGCATACCTAAGAGGTCATCAGATACAAGTAATCACTATTTAGGCTTCTTTTGGGGTATCTGCTGGCCTGCGAGCATTTACTTGCAAACTGAAGGAAAAGGACGCAAAAAACCATGTTTTCTCCCGTAACCTTCTCAGCGCTTCGTCTCGTTTTCGAGAGAAATATCTGTGTCTTGCCACGAACATTATGTTTAGAGCCTCTATTGAATCGTAAGCATTCATGTCTGCACAAATTCACTTGAATATTAATTCTCCTGCTTACCATCTCCAACTGCAATGGTTTGGCCGCAGAGCTCACCTCCGTAGTTGAACACCTGTCATTTATGAATATTATCTAGCTTGCCTTAGAAAGCGTAAAAGCATTATTACTACTTTTCCACTTTTGTTTTCTTCTTTTTTGTCTGCAGTACACGGCGTCTTGCACTGTCTGGGCGACATTTGGCCTACATTTCTTTATAAGTAGAAATCTTTACATTTCATTTGTGTTTATTTCTCAAATTGGGTGTATAAAAAAAGCTGAAGCTGCTTTTTCCATTTGCCACTACCATTTTATTAGAGCATTATATCGCAGAAAAGGGCCCTATGTCTGTCTCTTTTTTTGTATGTGCATGCTGAAGTAATGCCGAAAAGGGCCAGTGCGGTAAATGTATAGAGAAAAATTGTTAAAGTTTACTGAATCTACTATATTTCGCTTCTTTTTTTTTTTCTTCAAACTTTATAACAGGCACTATGCAGATTTGCTAAACTTATATTTATCGTGAGCTAGCCTGAAGCCAAATAATTGCAAGACTACTTTTGGATAATTGTTTTTCACGCAGCGCCACTGTTATGACCATGAGAATTCCGCAGCATAATAAGGCTACAAAAAAGATGACAGTTCATCTGTTTCACGCCTTTCTGAAATTATTCATATTTAGCGAAGGCCAACAAGAAAGTTTGCTGTGGAGGTCAACAACCAGGAGGTCAACAACTAGGAGGTCCACAACCAGGTGAAACGCACATCATATTTATCCTTGTATACCGTGATGATTATAGTAGCAATGACAATGACGCTGCAAATTTGTGATAATGACAATGACGGCATTCGCAATAATAATGATGGTGTGTTTAGTTGATGATAATGAGAACAAACGTGATGCACCGCGAGCACCAGCAACGCTTGTGCTTTGCACTACTGCAGTGTAGATTCCACAGTGTTTTCGGAATTGTTTTTCCAGCTCTCACCTCCCTTTAATTTGTTACCTATTGTTTTGAGCAATTGACAAGTACTGACACCTCTCTGCAAGCGATGAGTCAAGTTTAAGAAATATGAAGCCTTCTTTGTAAAGCGGTAGTTCTACGGAAAGCTGAAGTCGATTACCGCATCGCGTATGACATGTGTTACGGGCATGGCTCTGGTAGGTGGTAGCTGGCAGAAAATGACATTGCCGAGCACCCTTTTGTCTATAGGTTGTGTGACGCAGCAGCCCCACGCGTAGTGAGTAAGTTAGGAGGAGCTGTTAACTAGGGTTGCTCATTTCAATGGCGAGTTTTGGATAGGAATAATTTATTCAGGGCTCTTGGATGTCGATTCAGACACACTTGTCCTAGATGATATGCAAGGTGGTCGAAATTTGCGGAGTCCTCCACTACGGCGTCTCTCATAGCTTGAGTTGCTTTGGGACGTAAAACCCCACAAACCAAACCAACTACTTGAGTAAAGCGGGGCTCTTTATCCCTCTCGGCTGGCAACTGAGTAATGCAGTAGCTGAAGTCCGTAGTCTAATCAAAATGTGCGAAATATTGTAGGCGCAATTTAAGAGATTAGTAATTAAGCAAGTGGAAACTATGTGTATGTGAACGAGGATCCGTAAGGCGAACCACAAAAGGGGGCATTGACGCTGTATTGCGTCATTCTCCTAAACGCGAAGCTTTAGTCTATTCTCATATATTTAGAGGTAGCATCGCCAAAGCCGCTGTGGGCGTTTTGGCTTGGATGCACGAGCGCTTGGCTAACTAAACCGAGCTACCGGTCGTGATACTATGTTCCATCATAGGATAAACGCTGGTATTTTAAGGGAAAGCCTTTCTAGGCTCATGGAACGAAATCTCGTGCGTGAGAGTTGTGCGCGAGATCTTTCATACTCGGCGTTTCCTTTCCTGTAAACCAGTTATATTTATATGTAGCACTACAATGAACGGCGGTAAAAGGCAAACAATAAGAGGGAAATGATAGGAGAGGAAGGGTAGGCTTTCGCTTTCGCGTCTTGAGACACATCTAATAGACCATTTATTTATTTTTTCTTCTTTTGTTATCGGCCCCTTAGTTGCGGGTTCTGTTTCTATCAGGAGGACTAGTGATGAACATATGATTATAATTGGAAGAGAGGCAGCTTGAAAAGCGTAGAAAACAAGTATTCCCGCCTTACAAATTGAACGAGCCGAAAGGTAAAAGTTATTGTAGTAGGCGTTAAACCTAGCTTCTTGACTTCAAATGGGCTTAATTTGTCTTATTTTCAAAGGAATAATCTTTTTAATGTGAACAATTATTCTACTTTAATTTTAGCGTACATCATTTATCCAGCCATCGGAGCTGTCCCACTGACAAAATATGCCGAGTGCTTTATCGTAAGCTTTGTTTTACACCTGTCGATGTCCTAAGTGCCCTTGTGGTATCTCCGCGGGCGCTACACCGGCATGCAGGGCTCAGACAATCCTTCTAATACCTGCGTCGAGCTTTTATAGAAAATAAACTGTCATTCTCATAAAACAACAGAAATAAACGAAAAGCCATTCTCTATGAAATGACAGGTTTCGCTTTTTTGTTTGTTATTTCCTGACAGAAGCTTTGGACCTCGCAAGTGCAGACACTCAGCAACAATCTGGAGAACGAAAATCTAAACCCGAATATCATCCTGAATATTCAACCGGAGTGGAGGGCCCATGTAAAGAAGCATGTGTTGACTCAAACATTGCGGGGTGTTTCAACACCGAAATACCTACAAAGAAAAATAAAGTCAACGTTATTTTCGTATCACCCAACAAGATCATCCAGCGTAAGCGAAATCTTGAATGTTCTTGGGAAAGCTTCTCTCTTGCAATTTCCCGTATATATAAGCATACGAAGTGCAGGTTTAGGTGGAGAAAAACACTAGTGGTAAATAAAGTTGCTAGCTGCTCGCCTTGTTTCGTCTCCAAGGCAGTGTAATTAAGTTGTACATACGTCATCAGCCGCAGTGCTGGCAAGCGGCGGCGCCGTACCTACGCTATGCGATTTGCTAGCTTATGTCTTCTTTGGTTTTGTTTCTTGTACACCGCTTTTTATGCATTGGTGATGGTTAGTGCCTCAACCTCATTAAGTATCACCCACCATTTGCCTCGTTTCTTTATGCGTCTTGCACTTTCTGTTTTCTTTGGTAGCAAAAAAAAATCTCTAACGTTGACGTCTTATGCGAAGGAGTGGCGAAGTAGAGAAAGCAACGCGGCGCTGCACAACAAGCGTCCACTGCTTACAGCTGGAAACAGGCATAATAAATATTGATCTACCATAATTACGCATACCAGGGGCCCATTAAGTAAGCGTGTGCAAATGGTAAAACAGGGTAGGTTAGAACGGTCGCAGATTTCCAATTATAGGTTTCGTCAGCTACAGCTTCGTAAGTGCTCTCAGCAGCGATGGAATAGGTGACTAATTAGAATATACTGTAATGGGCAACGTAAATAACTCGCGTAATCTCGCTGTTGGTGAGGCTCACCTTCGTCATATTTGCAAAGGTACTAAACCCGCCGCATAGATTCTGTTTCATCTCTGCTAGACACGGACACACGTGCCTACGTTTTTTCCTTGTTTTACGGGCACAGAAGAGACGTGTAATTGCATTCGATACGTTTGTGTAAACATCATTCCTCTCAGTTGTTACTGAGTAATCTGAGTATCAAGAATATATTTTGTAATCTCGACTTTTAGGAGACGTCAGTGTCCCCACTTCTGCTTTCATCAGGCTTTGACAATATGGTATAAATATGCAAGTACTCTAAATCTTGATGGAGGATTGAAAATATCTTCAAGCCGTTTATGCAGGAGAACGCGAAGAGAAAATCAGTACGGATCTGTGCGTTGTTCCTCAACATCTAATGAATTCACTGAGTGGTTTACTGCAAGCAGGAATACGCAATTCAAACCACTAACAACGCTCTTTAAAGTTTTGTTTCGTTATTTTATATGCTTCCAGGGTCTTATTTGCAGGACAGAAAGGTATTCGATGCGTCGGAAGTCGGCCTAACTCTATCGTTGGCATTTATAACCAAAGCTTGACCGCTTTTTTTTTTCGACATACGGTTTTTTTCCGATGAGCACACGGCATAATCTATTACACATATGACTGTGCTCCGGTGCAAAACCACTGATACATAATTTTTTTTTCACACGAAGTGACGCATCTTTTTTTGCTTCTTCAGCATCATTCCTCTAACTAATGTGGCTGTAATGCTCTTGACCGTTGTCCAGAAAATGTTGGGCATGTTATGTTGCCCAAGGACTTTTCTTGCTCTTTTTTACTTTGCAGCGCTTTCCTGCCTGTCGCTGCTGCACGCAATAAAAAATGAACATTAGGAAGTCATCATCTCTTATAATTGGCAAACATCATGGGCAGTATTAACATATTCGGAAGTTGAGCATTCCGAAAAGGAATATATAATTAATGGACAACTGAAAAGCCGGATTGGCGCGTCATATTTGAGCCTTTATTTTGTTTTTGCAACGCACAGTTCAACAACGCTCCCAATTGTGTGCCCCACCGTGGTGGTACTGTGGATGGGGCGCTCGACTGTTGTGCTCAAGGATGCCACATCGAATCCCAGCCGCGGCGGCCGCTTTTCGTGTTGCACAATTTTATTGCACGTTAAAGAACCACAGGTGGTTGAAATTTCTGCGGCCTTCCACTATGGCTCTTATAACCTAAGACGCTTTGAGACGTTAAACCCCATGAATCAAACCAAATGATGATGGGTTAAAACTCTTCCTTTTTCGGGAACTGTTTCTCCTAAACCTTGGGAGGTTTTCTGATGCACAAAAGCAATCGATAAAATCATTTATTTATTCTATCAGTCACTCAATATCTTAAGAAGATATATAGGTAATGAGAAAATTCAGGAACCCTTTGTTTTAACCACATGTGCTTCTTTTTAGGACACTTTCCTTTGTGCAAAATAGTGATGGCAATAAACTAAAATTTTCTCTTCAGGCAAAAAACCTTTCTACACAACATCATCTGCACAGCATATTCGCGGGATAATCTGTCCTTCGTTACCTCTTTATGCCTTTCTTACTCTCACAATGGCATTCAAGATTTCAAGGGCGTAAAAATGCACGAATTCTGAGGCCTCTCTTACTACGAGCTCTGCTTAAGCGGTAGAATGCCATTTGTATAATGAATGCGATTTTTTCGTTCATAAGTGTTCGCTATTAACTAAACTATTACAGCTGTAAAACCTTATGCAACCAAGCTGGTTCACTGCATGAAGCGGTTAGGTTTCACGCGAGGTTATGCTTCTTAGCAGAAAATGACATCCGTCCCTCCGCCCTTCCTTACCTTCATCTCGAACAAATGTCAAGAGCCGTCTATTCTACACTAATGCTTATATTTGACAGCAGCATGCCACTTTCCCCATTTTTTATTCTTTAGGAATTTGCCTGTAAAGCGTGCACTGCCGCATAATAGGTGCCTATGCAGAGATGCAAACTTTACAAACGTGTTTGATCAATTTTCAAGGGAAAACAAATTACCTCCTTTTAAACACGAAACTATGAATGCAACATTTCAGTTTGAGAGGTGTAGTATTTTTCATAGAGGTGAAATATATGCGTAAGCATTAGCTGATCTAGTGCAAAACGGAAATATCAAAAAGGCCAGAACTGTGTGGTGTGCAAGCGGCCATGTCGACGTGTCGCATATCGTAGACGTCGCCATGAAAGTATGTTAAATTTAAGACTTTAGCGCGTTTGAAACCTAACCGCGCAATGTGCAATAAAAGGTGCTCCAACTAAATATAACAGGCTCCTAAAGGGTAGTTTTTGGCAAATACAGTAGACAATTACGAGCAGATGCTTCCTTGCGCATGTAATGCTTTGCAACCAAAAGAAAAAAACAAAACATTAGCTAAATGTAACGGGCTGGGTATTGTTACTTGTTTTCTGCGCAGTAAAATAAGAATATATTAAAAACTGTTGTGATAGAAATTTTTGAATTCACGCAGCCATGTTCTCAGAATGGTGCCTCAAATAATCATACCGCCTGTCGTTAACGTGAACCACAATTTCTTGTTGTTCTTCCACAGGGGCTGGTGTGGTCGCGGCGCTCGACTTCTGATCCTTTAGACGCGGGTTTTCTTTTCGTTGGAAGCGGAAAACAAGGCGTCCGTGCACTGTGTGATCTCCGTGCACGTTAGAGATCCCCTGGTGGTCGAAATGTCCGGAGCCCTCCTCTGCCACTTTTCTCGCAGACTTCAGTAACCTTGAAAGGTTGAATCATATGAAACAAACCGAGTATGTTCTTCTTCATTTAAATCTATTGGGCGCAAGGTGCATAGGCGCACCATTTGTCCAACGTCAAGAACCCAGGGTGTTTAACGCTGTCATAGGTCGCAGCTCGTTTCTCATCAGTGTGATTCCAGATCTTGAACGTGATAGGCAGTTTCGTCCGCATCTTTCGGTAAGTTGGCAGTAGCACGTACCCTAGAGGAGTGCTTGTAAACGGCTTAAAACAAGCTCCATTGACTCAAAAATTTTCTGAAAAGCGGTAGAAATCATTATATTTTCTAAATTCAGCCACTAAATACAACGCCCTCTGAAAGCAGTTTTCATAATTTTAAAATGTTGTGGAGAATGATTGGAGACAAAACAATGCGATGCGCTTTGATAAGTATTTTTGCTTTTACTCGGAATTTTTTATGTTATCGTCATTTCTGGGCATGTTTTGACGATTTCTGTTCGTCTTTTTGCCTCGTGTATGTTTGGATGAGCGGAGTTACACCGTATTTTGTGCTTCAAAAACACTGACGTGAGCATAAAAATCGAACGTAAGAACAGAACACGCATCTTCTCTAGCGTTTGCATAGAAGTTTGCATAAACGTACTTTTCACATGCCTTTATTAAAATCGCTTTTTGTGAAATGTTGCAAATAAAGGAAAAGTTAAGCTTGCGACATGCGCTTTGAATTCTATCCAGGTACTATGAAAAGGCGATAGAAAACAAATTGCGTACACATGTGCGTACGCCTTGAGAGAAGGGGTTATGTCGTTCGAAGAAGCGGATTGCCGTTTTTGTAATCCTTATTTGATAGACCTGAAGATATAATCCCACGAGGCCAAAAACATGAATAAATTGTTGAATCATGGAGTTTGAACTACTTTCTTTTTGGTATGCAACATTCCTAGCACACAAAAATCGAGAGAAACCAGTAGCCCTTGTCACTTTATGCGGTTGTTGCTCTCGCCTGGTTGCAGAGTTACTAGCATCAAACGATGTTCAACAGCGTTTTGACGCCAATTAGGTTTCATTTGAATGAACTAATCTGGGTGAGAAAACAAAGCGAGTTTGACCTTATTCTCTAGGTTACAGCACAGATTCGAAAAGTAGCTAATAAAGTGCATCCTAGGCGATTAAATCTGGTTTCAAAAAATTGGTTCCAGGTAATTTCGTTGTCGAATGTCATGGCGATGATGGTATTAGTGAGAATGGTGACTACGACGAGAATTATGACGTTACGGTTATATAGATTGATTTAAACACATTTATTGACAGCCCTGTCATTCACTTTAGCTTCTGGCATCTGTGCGGGCATCTGGTCCCACCACAGTCACGGCGACCGGGGCGGGTGCTGGTTTGATTGTATTTGACATCTGCCATAAAGCTTGGCTCTGGGGATTAAGCCAACACTCTCCAAGCTTTGCCCAGACCTAGAGGATAGCGACAGCCGCGTTGTCGGGAGACAGCGGAAGGACCCAGTCGATGTAGCTGGCCGGGCGGTTGGCGGTTGGAATTTCGGCGAGAGCCCTGACTCTAATGTCAGAATGCTCTTGACAGACCCATATTGTATGGGCAGAGGTCACTAGTCGTCAGCCATGATGGCACATCCCTTCGCCGGTGTTGTTGTTTGCCTGAATGGTGGGGTCAACGAAGTGTTAGTTGCCAGTCTGCGGACTAATGTCTGCGTGGCACTTGATGACTCCTCCGGCATAGGGGGAATGGGGCACGCCTGTTCCTCGCGCGTTCCTCTCTTCAATTGCGGAGGTGCTGAAGGGCCTTGCGCCGTCGTTTCCTCGCCATTACTTTGAAGGTGGGAGTGTCCAACGGGCAGGGTTTGGTACCCGCTATGGTGGAGAGCTAGTTCGACGCGGTTGATATTTTGCGTGCTGCTGCTCACGCCTCGCTGTTGGTCATTATTAATTTAAACAGCGCGAACAAGAAGACAAAGGACAAGATAAAAGGAAGCCCCAGTACAAGCGCTGACTCGGAACTATGCCTAAGCCTTTACTCCAAGGCCCAAATAAAAACAAATATGACGAAAACGAAACAATCACGTGAAACAACCCCTGGGTTCACCTGCTGCTCAAAAGGTCACTCAAAAAAGACATCTCTTTGCTTGAAAGAGCAAGAGAAGTCTTGCTGACACACCTATTGTCCGTTGAAATAAAATATGATTCAACTTTCTCTCTCGTCATCTTTTCTTTGTGGTGATACAAAATGCTAGCCTGGTCAAACATAGAAGTACACTTCTCCTTTTTCATTGTTTCACATTCGTTTTCGTCATATTTGTTTTTATCTGGGCCTTGGAATAAAGGCTTAGGCATAGTTGTGAGTCAGCGCTTGTACTGTGGCTTCCTTTTATCTTGTCTTTTGTCTTCTTGTTCGCGCTGTTTAAATTAATAATGAATGTGTACCAACTCGCCCAACACGGTATCTTGGTCGCTGTTAGTCCACTCGTTGCCTCCAATGCCTCCGTGCGCAGGCAACAAAGAAATCGTCGCTCTGATGTTTAGCTTGAGATTGAGGTCGTCAAATATCTATAATAAATCACCGGTTATTTTAGGGTATGTTGACGGATTCGAGGTCACTCGTCTGCACACTTCATACACCCGAGACGAGTCCGTGAAGAGATACAATCTGTGTTTGGAATCATATTTTGGAAAGGTTTGTAGGAACCACTGCGCTGCTTTTAAAAGAGCTGTAAGCTATACTTCCACAGTGTCACTGGGTCGACGTCATTGACGAGGGGCAGTGTGGATGTATTCACCACACGATGGGTGGCATCGACCCACGCCACCGTCTGGATATACTTGGGAACATCAGTGTCGCTCTTATTGGCATTGGTTGTGAGAAATATTTTCTCTGCCATATCAGTATATGTTATTGTGGTAGTAGCCGTTGGTTGGGTCGCTGCGCTGCTGCTGTGCGCCTTAGCGAAGCGCTTGCGTGGGTCCGAGTTGCCACAGCGAGCAGCCACAGTTCGTGGCAATGGCTTGCCATATGTCAGCAAAATTGGCGGGGACCAAGGCGGATACGCATAATCATTTGAAGGACGAACTTTTTTGTTTCGCGCATTATTAAGTTCTTCTAGGATGTACCAGCCAGCTGGGGTACACCTCAGCCGATCCTTTTGGGCAAGATCTGGCTTTTCGGCAATCTCCGCAGCAGGTTCGTGCCGCTGTGCGCGTACAGCTCTTTGAGAGGTTGTGCGTTTCGACATATTTGTTACAATTAGGGTGGCTGCTTGGTTCAGCTTTTCAATGTTTTCAGACTGCCTTCTTGTGATGATGTGGAAATTGTATCGATACATGATGCGGTAGTTCAGATGGGCTGTAATTAGCTTGCGTTCTCCTTCTCCTTTGTACCCTACTGAAAACTGTTTACTCAGGTAATGAGGTGTAGAAGTGCCTTTTATTGCGACCTTACTTTACAGACCCATGTTGTGCCCTTTCTGTCTTGGTCAAGGTACGCCCCTAGAATTTGTATGGTAGATTGGCGTCGAATAAATTGTCCGGACATAAATAAAGTATATAATCTTCGAACTGATTCCGCCTGCCTTTGTCGACCATTTAGAATTACAACATATTCAATCTTCTCCGAAGATACAAAGAAAGAGTCTGGTCTTACAGAGAGTCTGGCGATACAGAGAGAGAGTCGGAGAGTCTGGTCTTGTTCACCCACAAAGCCTGTCATTACCCAGATGGAGATTTCGTCTGTATACCAGGCATAATGCAGGGACAGAATGGCAGCAAGGAGCGGCGGAAGTCTCGCCATTACAAGTTTCAATAATGTGAGCGAAAGAATCGCTCCTTACGGTACGCCGATATTGTAAGGCCTGAGATTGCTAACATGGTCGCCTACTTTAATTCAGTACGCTTGGTGGGTAAGAAATTTCTTAATTAACGTAAGTAGATAGCCACGTACTCCAGCTAACGCGGCGCTCTAAATGATGGTTGTATGGGGTACAGTCATATGCCTTGCGGACATCTACGGCAACCATGGTTCTTTGGTTGCACCAACGAGTGCACGTCAAGAACCTGTTGCCGCAGCATGAGGAGCACGTCCTGGGCGCTTAGCCCCGGCGGAATCTGTTTGGTGAGGATGAAACACGCAGTTTTTTCCTAAAAGCCAAGCAAGGCGCTCCAGGACCATGCGTTAAATATTCTTGCACATGTTGAGGATCGGTGCTATTGGCCGCACATTGCAGAGCTGATTGGGTGGTTTTCCCGACTTAGTAATCGGTATTATAAGCGATTCGCTCCAGGGTCAAGGAAATTTACCCGTCATCCAAATGTTGTTTATGGCATCGAGGAGGCACTCAATATAACCTTCCGGAAGTTTGCATAGTTCCGAGACAATAATCCTGCCTGGTTCCGGTGAACTGGTGGTGTTCGCCCTTGCTAAAGCTGTATGCGGCTCAGAAATAATAAAAGGTTGATCCAAATCCTGGTGTAGTGGTATATTTCAAATTGGATTGTTTTTAGTTTCTAAGTCATTGGCGAAATTGAAGGATCCGGTATGGTAACAAGTTGCAGGAATAACACGTGACCAGCCTGAATGGCCAGCTGTTCTTGTGTTATGCGCATGCGCAGAGCCGCTGTTTCTTCTGCAGTACGGCGTTTTGATTTTCCTTGCCACGCGCGGAACAGCTGCCATATGCGTTGCACACTCATGTTACCATTAAAAATTGAGCAGAAATTATGCCACCGGTCCGTGAACAATTTGTTGACCTAATCGCGTGCCTCATCCGGTACTACGCTCAGACGGCACCTCAGAAATGGCGTTCTTTCTTTTGCTTTTTACTAACGGAGGGCGTGAAGGCGTTGTTTCCAAAGATTTGCGCTGTTTCCAAAGATTTGCGAGATGAATGTACGGAGAAGGGTGTCCCTTCATTAACTGGTACTCTTTTGTTGCTGAAAACTTGGCATGCCGTATTTTCTGTACAAACTGAGTCAAACCCTAGTCCTGATCTTGGTTTGCCGCAAGATCTGCAACGGTTCTCTCAAGTTCCTTCCGGAACATGTCCCAATGGACTACACGGGCCTTAGGTTTAGACCGTGTTTTGTTATGGTCCTGAAGTGTAATAAATGTAAGAGTGTGATCACTCCTCCGCGTATCCTGGCACACAGCTCAAGCGAAAAATCTGGAATGGCTTGCTCACGTAATCGATCCCGATTTGTTTGTTGCGTGTTGAAGCCACCGCCAATTAGGATAACAGCAGCAGGGTGCACCTTTTGAAGGTCCGAGATCTAAAACCGTTCAATTGGGACGCTGCTACGAATAGAAGGTCGAACGTAAACCGATACAATCACTATTCGCGTTAACACAGCTTGAGGACCCCCAACGATCCCGTGGTAAACTGTACACCAGAATAAAATGATTGAAACGACAATGAAGATTATGAACTTGTTTTGCTTCAGGAGATTTGGGGACAAAGAGATCTTGTTAAACACGATAAGAGAAGCCGCATGCCAGGAAAAAGCCTCCCCCTTTGTACAGCACGTAAGTACCAGGTGGCTTGACGGAAAAAAACATGCAGTACCTCCAGCACAAAAACATGTTCTAGAGTCACTCGGCATTTTCTCCATCAATGTTCTTATATAATTAGCAAGTGTTATATTTTAGGGTATTAGGACGACATAAAATCATTTCACATTAAGCTCAAAATGCCTCAACGGTCCTGATAAGAACCAAATAAATTAATAAATAAAGTTAATTTGCACAACAACCCAATACAAGTTCCCAGTGTTCTGACAAAACATTTTTGTCTTCCATGGTAACTGCCCTCGCCGCAATGAGTATATTTTCAGATCTTTGTTTCAACACCTGGGCTGAGTTCGCCACAGATCATTCTATTTATTTTGCCTGCATCCGTATGAAGAAAACTTTTATTCAAACTACACTCACAGAGCAGCCCCAGCGCAACCAGTCTATGTGTGAAGTTTGATAACGAATGAACAAAGAAGGCGGTATGGCAGGGCATACGTGAGGTGGTCGTTATCCCTCCATGTAAATTTTTCACAATGTCAGAAAAATTCACTGATTATACGGTGGTGATTATCCAGCCTTTCTCGTACGACACATCAATGCCATCACAAACCTCCTTCAAACCAAAAACGTGTCCTTTTAAGGCCGACCAAAAGCTTCCAGGTTGCTCATTTTGCTGACGCATAATACCAAGCAAGCGAGAATCGCAGGAGCAGGCAACGAGCAGTAATTGGCAGCCGGCACCAAAGACCGTCGACGGAACGGCTAGGCACTCGACCCCTTCGGCCGTTCTTCAAAGCTTTATCAGCTTCCCTCTAGGCTCTCGTCTCATGGCAGGCTGCGTCTCTGGCAAAATATAGAGGTGATCATCCAAAGGGTCTGGCCAAATATAAGAAGCCTTCTTTACAAAGACAAACAAAATTAAAGGGAGTCAACACCATGACATACATAGCAAGATACGAAGGTGAAGCCTGCTATTATCTCACAGCAACCACGGTCATTTCCTCCTCTCGCGCCTGGTGGCGCTAGTAATCTGCCTTTGTATTCTGTTTAGCCGCTGCGTGATAGGGGCTGCGACTGCGCTGTTTCTAGAAACAAAGCCACCCCTATATATTGTCACGTAGCGGTAACAATGACATAGACAGTAACACTGGAACTTTTCATTGGCTAGCTAACCAGCGTCCGCAAAATAATCAAGCAACTCGGCGTCGGCGACAGCAACAAACCTGCTCGCTGGTCTTCGAACAGGGGATGCTCGTCGTATCCGTCAACGCTCACAATTTAAATGTGGCGAAGAAACATCTAGATAAAGCCGCAAAGTGTGACTAGCACACCCTGGTGCACTGCAGAAAAGCATGCGAGTGCCGGAGTCTTCGAGAAATATCTCGTGCATCTTGCGCGACAAAGAAATGATAAAGGTGCGTCTCGCGACGAGCATAAACAAAGAATGAAGTATTGGTCTGCGTGCCAGAATCAGAGTGATAATGCCGCATGCCGACGGCTGTCGAGAAAAGAACGTATAAAGATTTGACGGGTTTGCGGCAATATCCATTTACAATGACCACAGTTGCAACTAAAATTTTAATCGCCACAATTTCTGCAGCTGCCAAACAAGTATAGAAAGAGTGCGAAGTTGTACTGGCCTGAAAGGTGTCTTAGGTGAGTATGGTGGCCACTCCAAAAGTCAGGACTCAGAAGTCAATTTTTCTCAATCTTCTAATTATCTTGTATAAGGCTCAGGTCGCCTTTAAGTTACAGAGGAGACATTAAGGCATTTAAGCTAAGCATTTTCACTTTCTCAAATGACCGCAGTTGTTGACAAAAGATTGACTGCCTATAAATCCCCGCTAGATTTGCATTACATATGCCCCTTGGTGAAAAACTTTGTCGGTATGAATGTAACTTATAGTGCGTGGAAGCAATTCAACGATACGTTTTCCATGTAGCTCCCCGCCAGAAATTCTCCAAAGATCAAAATCCTTTATCATTGTCAAGTATTTCTCTCACATGTTTGGACCTATATAATTAAATAACGAAGTTTACAACAAGCATAACCATTGCTGCCTGTCAAGTGCAAGATGATCTCTACAGCAAAGTGTCCACTGCGATGGGATTGTCGCGCGCAGGAAATGTGGTTATGTAAAATGCTAGGAGAAACTTAGATAAGACATTCATTGTACCTTTGAGAAACAGTCCTACTTCCCAAACAAAAGCATTCTGGCTGAACTTTTGCATTATCTGGTGAGTTCCTCAGGTATAACGCACACACTCACTCACGTTGGATTACGATGTCAGTTTCGGTGGTGTGGAAATTTGTAAAAGATCTGATCAGCCTCTGATGCTGAGCGAACACGCAAACTAGAGTGTGTGAAGTTCACGAATCCTTTATGTGGATTTCGCGCCATTCCTGGGTAGTATTTCGCCATTTCAAATTCTTGTAGCTGCTACACGCTTCCAGTACTGCCATAATAAATAATAAATAAAACGTTAGCTTTGACCCATGTCTCTCCCTGAACAACAATCGCAATAACATTTAGCTGCTCTCTTCGAATTGGGACAATTTTTTCATCCAATTGTTGACATTGGGACATACGCTAAAGTAAATTTCGTTCCCTGAAACGACGAAGAACCGGACCTGATTTCATAAGTTTAAGCTTACGGGAGAAAACAATCTTTTCATGCATACTGTAATGTGAGTGCTTGGTGCTGATGACAATAACTTTTTATTCCTACCTAAAGGCCATGCTCCAGATGTATGGGTTGAGATGAGCGGGCAGGCGGTGAATTAGAGGATTCATTTCGGAATCTTCTCTAAGCGGGCTGATGATGCTGAGTTGGTGTGCTGTCTCCTCCGCTTTATTTTGTACGTTCCACCTGAATATTTCGCACGGTCAACATTCAGACTGTCGCGCCGCGCTTCGGATGTTGCTGCCTTCATCATCATCAAGCATACAGCAAATCATATGAAACGGTGGCGGGAGATTTCAGCTGAAGGATTTGAATCCCACTGGAGCGCATTAATTAAACTCAGATATGTCATAAGGTGACATAAATAACAACAGGTAATTACGCGACCACCAATGTTTTTCATAAGACGGCGAGCTCTGGTTCAGCGAGGCATGACCAGCTGGGAAGCGAAGCGCCCAAGAAATTCAGTTCTAAACGTCTTAATTGTATTAATTTCTCTAGGCCCCAGATGATTAGAAGTGGAAAACTACGGGGTCAGTAAGTGCCGTCCGGCTATTGCTTCCTCACACACGAAGCTCCAGAACACGGTCAATGTCTCTTTTTGCAGCCTCGGAGTCCGACTGCGACCTCCATATGTCAAGTTCCAGGCTCGGCGGGGCTGTCAACGGTAAGTGACTGTGCAAGCCTAGGCAATCCCACACGGAGGGCGTATTGTTGAGGTCTCCCTCTGTCTGCAAAAGAAGCACCTTAGTGGCTGGGAGCCTTCAAGGCGAGGAGGAGGGATGGCGAAAAGTCATGATGCTCTGAACTCTGTTTACTCTCCGTCAAATACAGAACCTGCGGAGATCTACGAGAATTGTTCATGTTCGCAACTTACGCTTGTAAGTTCTTCATTTCTGCGCCCACGCTTGCCATACTAGCTAGAGCCGCAATGCTATGATGAACACTCTGATACAGCTTCGTCCGTAGACTTCAGCATAAAAGCATTAAGTCGAAATTACTATTGCTTATCCACGTCGTCAGAGTAATGTCATCTCATCTGTGATCCATCATGTGTAGCTCATGACGTTTCTCTCTTTGACGTAAGCAACACAGCATCAGCGTTAAAACTCATTACCTTGTCCTATGATTTCTAACCAGCATCGACGTGAGCCGCACTCCCGCCTCGGATCAAAGGTGTTAGAAAGTGGCGAGGAGGTAAGAAAAATACTACCACTGCTAGACTGCAGTTTGTCCACTGCCTGCAATAGCCAGCAGCACCAAAGGAGGCGAAAAGAGTGGACACGGTACAAGTTTCATTCGACCATCTTACCTAACTGGTAAAGCTTAACAACAGAAATGTAACTTGGAATCACTGCGTTTTTTAATCTCCGACCTGGTGCAGTAGTTTGTGAACAGAGGTTATCCCTTCAGACTGTCAGATGTGTATGGAGTGGTTTATAATAGATGCATCAACTATTTGTTGGGAATGGTTCAAGACTTCGTTGCGTAGAAACATCCTCCTTTTGAAGTTTTTCTGCGCTTGGCTCATGTTGATATGGCTATATTGCAACCAGATTTGACTTGCTTTTGACCAACAAATATCAGGAAAATATAGAAAAATGTAGGATACGTTTACGAAACCATTTTACGTTTACGGAAATTGTGTAATCTTTAGATACGTAGCACAGTACGCCCTTTAATGTTTGTACTCTCTTTGCGTTGAGTCCCTAAGGTTGCCATAAAAAAATAGTGAAGTGTCTTTCATAATAAATAGAAGAGAAACTCGAGTTTGCAGAGGACGCTTTTTTCAATACAGTAGCTGTTAGGAAGATGTCACAAACACGCAAAAAGAGGGGAAAAAAAGATATTTCTGGTGAAACAACGCGCACATGCAGGATTTCTGCGGACAGTATTGAACCATTGGTTTTCGACATTTCAATAATTCTCCATGATGGTGATGAGTGTCGCCATCCTCTCTTTTCAATATATTACCCCAAAAATGCATTATGGGTAAAAAGAAAAATGAAATTTATCAATGCAAAGATCAAAGTGAAACTAATAACAACATGCCCTTTTAATTGGGGACATAATTTTTTGTGTTTGAAATTTCTGTGCCTCCACTTCTTTTCTCAAGCTCAGAACAAGTTGTTCTTGGCCCTTTCTTGGATTGTTGTGTCCGCGTGGTCATCTCTCGCTTCCTCATGTTGCTACCTCCAAAAAGCCTAAGTAGGGCACCGCAGCTTTTCAGAGCGCTCCATTGTTCCTCGACCGCTGCTTTGATAAACAGCTATCAATAGCGAGACCGGCAGCCCAGTGTAGCGAAATACAGAACAGCTGCCATAAAAGTGGCCTTTCACCTCGCCTTCTGTTTCCTTGATCTCACTCAAGAAACAGCACCGGGGAAAGATAAACTGGTCTATGTGGGGAAGTCGACGTTGCTGCCATGCCGAAAGCAGCGATGGTGCTTTCCGTCAGAAATGGACATAAAACGCAGAAATAGCAAACCTGCGCGGAAACAGAGGCAATACAAACTATTGCGCAAATGGTCAACAAGATTTTCTACACAGGGGATGTCCGATGGGAAGATGAAAAGGCCGAGCTTTTGTGTCGGTGCTCGTCCTGATAGCGTGGCGGCGTGCGCGGTCAACAATGCCGCACACGTATCAATCGTTCGTCATGTTGCCGCTTATTTTGAGTAGGATCCCCAAAAAAAGGTAAAAAAAGTTTAATATCACCGCACGCTGAAGAATATCTATGTGGCTCTGTCGAAGTACACTAAAAAGCTTGGTATTTTCGCGGTAACCAACCCATCCGTTTTGCAGAGTACTTTTATCTCCATCGCTTTTAGTTCAGCACCGCTTCTGGTGTTTTGTTGCTAGCCTTCAAAACGTGTCAGGTGTTTTTCAGAAAGATTTATGGCGTTGTGGTAGCGCGTATTTCTTTCCTTCCGCCGTTTGCACCGCCCGTGGTGAATTCGTTTTGCCGCAGATGGAGACCGGAAGGCAAGAAAACTGCGAAATGAATTCGGTGGAGAATCAGCTTTCTGCCCTCTGTTTTTTTCTTCTAACGCTACGGCCTTTCAAGGTAAAATTTGTGTACACGTGTTTGAAGTTCAACCCGTCGTAAGAATTTTAACAGACCTAAAAAATGCGCTGTTTACTCAAGAGAAAAAAAGACAAGTGCTTTTTTATAAAAGAAATCCTGCTTACAGTGGGAAATCGTGCGCGATAGCATCTTTATTAAAATAATTTCAACTGCCTGATCAACGTTAGCCCCCCGAAGTTACTGTTTCGCTCCTACGCTCTTGAATATCTGATGAAATGCTTACTGTGCAGAAAGTACCCCCGCAAAAAAAAAAAAAAAACAATAATAAGAAGATGCGCCTGTCGCTGCATTTCAGCAACGCGTGGTTTACAATTTGATTGAGCCCAATGGATCCTTGGGCGCCCACACCTTCCGGAGCCACGGAGTATAATGACGAATTCATAATGACCCATGACATAACAAGAGCTGGCATGGCCCTGACTGTCACTGCACTCACCCTCCGAAAATGTCAGGGCGCAACGTCTTGCTTCGCATGAAGAGATGCGACGTTTAGGTCAACAAAGTTCTGGTGAGAAGATTATAGTTATTTTTGCACCCGTCGTAATGAAAAACCACAAGCAACAGTGCATTCACAAAGCGATTTCCCGCTCATTTTCTTCGCTTCTAATGTTTGTATCAGCTTCAGAGATTGATGAATGTTGTTTGAAGTTGGCAAGGTGTGAGCTGTGGTTCATATGTAAAAAGAAAAACACATGTTGAACGTGGCTTAAAAGCATTATTTAGTGCTGTTTATCTTGGTAGATAGAACAATAGGATGCCATTTCCCACCTGAAAGTCCTTAAAAGAACATTGGAAAAAAAGATTCACCAGTCGCTATCTATTGCTCGAATTTAAGGGCGAGGCACCATTCGACATGATAACGGTTCTGAGCGTAGGCTTTAGAAGACACGAATGCAGGCCACTCACGCTGATAGAAATGTTCGCTCAACAGGAGAAAATTTCATCGACTTGTTACATATGTGCAGGAGGTTTTCAGAGCTGAGTCCAAGCCACGCGAATGGTTGAGCCTGTTTCACAATTTGGCTGCATCGAATAAGTGTTCGTGTTATGTATCAAGTGATGTTTGGAGCGTAACTGTGTTCTTTACTGGTTGTGTAACATTTATGCTAAAACATAGTAAAGAAAGCATAGATGACATTGTCTCACACGACGCTTCTATTGGGGCGTGGGGGGCGGAAGGTGTCAGTAATTTTCGCCTGTATGGATACGAAGCGACAGCACTGACAACCCATATACGGCGGCTCCTCTTGCAGTTCCTTGTTGACGCCCATGTATTTTGCTGCTAAACATTTAAGCATTATTTATTTTTTGTGCCTCTTTTGTTTCATATATTATAATTAGGAGGCAGTAGTAAGCTGCCAGAATATATAAAAAGCAAGCTGAAGTTGATGTAAAACCACCGCTTTTACCAAAACATTCCCACGAGCCTGCGTTGGCTAGGGGCAGCTGCCTAACTCTCTATGCGAAGTTCCTGGAAGGTTCCTTTTATTGCAAAAGCAATACTACTCTAGGTTTCGAGCCTTCAACGTAGTGCGGCCGGTAGCCACGTCTTACCCATGTGACGCTGAGACGTCACACCCCACGTGACACTAGGGTAACGTGGGGTCTGACCCTAGTGTGACCCTAGTTGGTAGCTGTGCTACCAACTCAATCGGTCGGCAGCAGCTGCCAAGTTGGGTCTCTCGTTTCACATTGGACGGCTATGTCAGAATCAGCCTCCTAGGACCCTGGCATTCACGTTACCCCTACAGTCCACTAAAGCACGCTCATACGGCTTTTTTAAAGCGGGGCTTTATATGTGGACTGAGGAAGAAAAAAAGAGAAGAAGACGCTCGGTCCCCCAGAGCTAATGCTTTCGCTCAATATTGGGTTCAGCAGCGTTGAACCCTTGTAATTTTTGATCGGACACTGAAACACAAAATTCGAGATGGCAGCGCCCGCCGATACGACAGGCGGCAAAATTCAGAAGTGGAGGTATTAAGTACCTCGAGGATTTGAGATTTACTCCTGCAAGTAATGCTTTTGAACGACAAAAACACAAGGCAGGGGTCAGCGCCGCCTTCAAGCGTACAACGTGTCAGCATGAATCGCTCCTGTTTCTTGGGTGACCTTGAGTATCATCGTTCGTGCGCATAACATTGGTCGCTCGCTGAATCACTAACCTTTTAATCTTTGCCTCTATTATCTCATACATAATCTTCAGCATGCAATGATAAGTTACCAATTTATATGAAAGGCCAAGTTTAACGAAGTTGACCGAATGTTGCCCCCATGCAGCGTGTATAACTCAGGAAGTTGGTTCTCCTACGACCGTGCCATCTCAAAGGCGAAATCAGTGTTGGTATGGCCTGCCAACTCGGCCACCTCATGTGCATTCGGTCTCTCGACATTAAACAAACCGATGATCAGTCTGTTCATGGTAATATCACCTGTCAACCCTACCTTATTTTAGTCATACCCGTATTTTTTCGCGCACACTGCCGGCACCACATTTCCTGGAGAACAGATTCATTAGAGCAATCATCATGATAAAATTTAAAAGGAATTGACTGCGCGTCTGCTGTTAGCGTGAATACACTCCTGGCGCATATGTATGATAATTGCCTTACGAATACGTACACAGGAGTACAAGGCTCCACCTCACGTACGTCAGTAGCCCCCTCGAAACATAAGTCATGTGCCATGTCGATGCTAGTATTTTTATTACAGCTTAAATATGAGAAATGGCGGCTGCAGCCCCTCAACAATTTTGCGATAATACGTCGCTGCGAGTTAGCTGCAATGGAAAGAGCACATTCTCGTCATCTGTAACAACCCTCGGAGCATACGAGATGATAAAAATACACAGATGCTTTCGACAAAAATTCCCTCTGGAAGCTGCTCGAGTTTTCACTCTGCATACTGATGCAGTTTTGATCGAACACAGAGGTTGGACTCATGTTCACTCACCAAAAGCTTCCCAATTGTAGGCAGAGATGCTAATGTTAACAGGTACTATGAATCTGAAATTAAATCCGGCCCGACTCTGAAAGCGGAGTAAATGCTGCGAAATTCTTGCAAATGTGAATCGAAAGATCCGCTCGACAGAATGGTGGAAGGACTCAAATCCCGTCCAGAAATAGCGGTACGCCGTTATATCGTCACAGAGTGGTGCACAAATAAAGGTAAAGCAGACGACGTCCTTTTTACGAGTGATGGCGCGTACAGACCGCAATTTGTGTCATGAAAGAAATATTTACTTTTTCCACTTCAATTTACACCTACGCAAGGCAGGGGAGACAATGCTTAGTAATAAATTATTTGCGGTCAGATTTTTTCAGCCTGAATAGCCATAAGTGCTTTTCAGTATATTTAAAATATTGGTTTGCACTGTGCACAGGCCAGAACGAGGAATAAAATGCATAACAACTAGCTTTCTGGTGTACATATTGAGTTAAACAGCTTCTAGAAGGATTTGGGGTGGGTTTCTCTTTTTGAATTCGCAGCACTAGAGCTACGATCTGGCGGAGATCAACTTTCCACAGCTTGCCATGCCTGAACTTAGCAGCCGAGACGGGCACTCTAACCACTAATTATAAATTACTGCATTTTCTAATTTACCGCTACTGCATTTGTATACACTAATAAGCACCAGGAGACGCGCTCTCTTCACGCTGGCTTTCTTCTAGGAATGGGAATTTTTTTGCCGTCGACGATGTGTAGCTCATAATGCCCTAGTCTTCTAACTCGCTTAAAACTATTTGATTCTTCTCCCAACTCATTATTTTTGTATACACTTTTTTTATGTTTTGTTGGATACAGTCGTGAGAAAAAGGCATATTTCAAAATTTTAAGTTCAACGTCTTTTTTTTTAATACCAGACTACAACTTTCGCTTGCGCTCGATTAATAGATAACGAAGCTGTTTCTCCCTAATAGCAGACATTTCGTCAGCATATTAGGCCGTAATTTGTTTAAACAGAAAAATAATAAATATTGGCCTCCAGGTTTGTTTGCGCTACTGGCCATATTAGCCATTCTCATTGTAAAACGAGATGCCAATTTCAAAAATAAAGTTTTATAGTAACTTAACGCGGACTTCCACTCCAAGCGCTACCCGTCGATTCCGATTCGACACTGACGAGGTTTAGAGTCAAGGAAGCCGGCATTGAATTTATAGTCTATTCGTACGCTTCCTCACTGGTACCGCTACTGGTCAAAATTCTTCTGGGCAGTACTGATTTTAGAGAGTAAACTTTATTGTTTCATTACAGACTTCAAGATAATTTTGCTCCAAACATTTAACCTTAAGCTCTCGCGGTGTGCAGGATATATTGTCGCCGTCATCATCAGCAACCGTGGTCGATTACGGCTCATGTAAAACTAAAGCACACTATCGCGCTGTTCTGCAAACATCACCATCTTCATGAAGTTTCATCTGGGCCCCTGTTTCAATTACCCTAGGCAAATAGGCCATACACATACGCCATATCACAAAAAACAGAGATAGAAGATGTGCCAGACAGGCTGCGGAGACCATCGTACAACGAAAAGGCAGCAGCGTAGCCTAGTGCCGCGAAGTATACCAAGCGCGGAAGTGTGCCAAGATCAAAGCGGTAGCACCGGCTACAGCTACGGCTGCGGCCGAAGGCTAACGCTCGTGAAGCTTGCTCCAAGTATACTTGAACCACTTCAAATTCTGTGTACCTGGAGTTGCGCGAATACTATGCAAAAATGTTTAGTTGAAATAATTTCAGCAGAATTTCTTCGCCGCTTCGTACTCTCAAGCCTAAAATATTTCCACGAGCGTCGGTGAGTGCTTCAGGCCAACATTCTGTTAAAACGCATGCGCAAGCGAATTAAAAGTAATAGTGGGTCTGACAGACACCGTAGGCTATGAGAGACAGCGACTTAGGCAACGAGAGAGTGGAGGGCTTCTGTTTCTACCCCCTGCTTCACGTAAACATCGCAGAAATAAAAAGATCTAAAGTTCAAATTTTTAATCGTTAGATCCAGATATGAAAAACAGTATACAGGAGAAGTGAGGTTATTATTTTCGTGTTTTCGGCTGTTGTTTCCTTACTACTAAAGTTTTCGTGCTTGCATATTCCATTTATTCTACGCTCCCAGCTTCAGCCGACACCGCTTCAAAAATTTCTGGTTTCTTTGTTCCCATTACGGAGCGGCAGTCTGCTGAACTGCGAGAAACGTTGTAGCAGCTCTGATAACGAAATAACTTTTTAGCTTAGTGAACTCTTCAGGAAGCATTGAAAGTGCCTGCGTCGGGCATCTCGAATGCCTGTTAAAATCAATTCTAGGAAACATGCGCGGGCCTATTACGCTCACTGTCATACTTTCGTAACAATGTTAACTTTACCTTTATATATATATATATATATATATATATATATATATATATATATATATATATATATATTTAGAGGGGCGAACATTCTGCGACTCGAAGGATAATGTTGGGGGCTTATTTAGTTTTTTTTTTTACGTTTGTTGTTGATATTGATCACAGTCTAACGGTGATTTTAGGGACAAAGAATATTTAATAGAAAGCAGAAGAAAAAACCTGACATTTCTACTTTTTTTTTCTCTCTGAACTAATGTCATTCAGTCACAGCATACGCTTTATGAAAGGTTTTCGCTTTCTTGATCCATGTTTCAATAAAATATCACAGATAGCATTTAAATAAATATTTCCTGACTCACAGGAACCTATATTAATGACAGAAAAAAAATAGATACTTATGTTCACAATGAAACAACTAAAGCCTCTTCGAATTTTGATTCTGATAGAAGTTTATCTCCAGTTGCTCAAGACGGTCCGTAAAAAGAAACAAGGAATTGATACAGAATTAATATATTTTGCAAATATATTTTACTAAGTAAGCAGTGGGCTGAATCCTAAATATGCGGTCCCATTTCGTCATATGCATAAAAACGCTTTTTCGTCCATATATTTCCTCTTGCCTCTTGTGGAGTGAAGGAAAGTGCCGAGATTTGAAACAGTTGAAAGCCGATGCTGACACACTGGTTTATTTGGAACTGTATTTGTTCTTTTAAAATGTAGACAAAACGGCAGTGATCAGAAATACCATTCCCGCTCGTCCTGGCTTACCGCTCGACTTCAGCGAACTTCCCATTGTGAACGTGCTGCCGTTTTGCGTTGATATAGTGAAGCTAGTCCTAGTACATCTGTTCATAAAACATCCGCTCTCCAGTACCGTAGAATGCACCAACCGCCTTCTCGGAAAAAATTAAAAAGGGAGAGGTATCTTTGCCCAGCAAAAAATGTAAAATCTGAAATACAGCACATACAAAAAAAAAAAAAAAAGTTTTCAAAGCCTACGTCCTAATGGTTATAGTGAAAATATGTGCGGTTTTACAAGCTGCACTTAATAAATTCGGGAATTTTTTCAAAACAAAGTAGGCTTTAAGAAGAATTTTAAGGAAAATTTTGAACGAAATCTTGGCAAATATTTACAATAGAATGTCTCCCTTTATGTTAATGCGGAAACCGCTCATGCAGGAGTCGTGATGACATGCGACCAAATTCATCAGAGGTACTATTCACGGGCATATAAAATTTTGCTGCTTGCAACCTCCATATACCTGCACTGCCTGTCGACAACGAAAGGCACGCTCTACATATGTGTCTCCTTTTTTGGTCCTGGTCGAACTATTGTTGCTGATATCCTAATAGGCTATGAGAACTAGCCCGATAGTAAGCCCTTTTTGAGTGAAAATCATCCTTTACAATTTTTTGTCGTGGAGACCCGCTAGTAATCGATGAATAATCGTCGCTGTTGCTTAACTTAATGCCTACCACCCGACTTCCAGCGTCGACAGCTCAAGATGTCGCTTACTTAGTTGAACACCACTTCGTCTTCTGACGGGTCGCTTCTTAAGAACTACTTGGAATCCCAGGACACGTGTTCCTGTTCTAAGGCCTCAAAGGCGCCTCTCTGATTGCATATCCGCTCGCTGTGCGGCTACTGCATGCGTCTTCTACAAACGAACGGCCGCCTGGAGGACAATAACCTGCTAATCAGAGACATCTGCCCTGGCGGGCTTGCACCATGCTCGCAAGATAACCGCCTGTTATTCCTGCTGAGAGGAGGTATTGCCAATATTGACAACCGCGCGGAATACGGCAAATAGAGCAACAAACACTTTCTCTTCCTTCTTCCTTTTTTTTCCCCGTGCAGCATCTTGCACTTTTGCCACGATTTTACAATACCATTCAGACAGTCTTTGAATATACTGTTCAATCAAAAATCAAACAATGGCACAAGAATTCAGTGAGCTGGCCAACGCATTTTCCGCCGACACCAACACAATAGCAACTAGCCTGCTCCGATGTTCCTTGCCGACTGCTTTGTTAGGTTTCGAGTTCATACCAACATCAATTCTTTCACAAAGTACGTAGGACGTCATCTCGTCATTCAACGCGCGTTTCTTGTCAACTACTTCACCGAGCTAGTCACACCTTCATCGGAACACCGCCACCCTAGCTTCGAGGTGGTCCACGTTAAACACTTCTAACTTCATTATAATCCTGTAGTAATATCTTCGTCATCAGCCTCCAGAATGGCATTTTCTTTCGCCAAGACGTTTGTGGGGAAGAAGAGGAACACTCAGTACTGCTACTCTTCTTTGCTATCGCTGATGTCTCATGCTGAAGCTGTTGCTTCCGGCTAGCTGTGCTCTCCTGGTGTGGCCGAACTGCTCATTGTACAACGGTTAAATAGAATCTCCTTTTATGGGATATACTATGGTACGAAATTCAACGATGTCAACATCAAATGTGAGTCCTTTCAAATGTTTTAGTTGGCAATGGGGCTAGAAATATCATATGGGCAAAACATATTCATCTGAAACCTCTTTTACTGGATATAACGAATTGGACGTTTTTAAAGGGCTTCGCTCTGGGCGCTCGTGGCAAAAATTGTTTTTACGTTTTTTACAAAAAGAAAAGCATACAAGGTGCACAGAACAGATGCAATAATATTAGGGGTGTATTAGTATTGGATATTTCGAATACGAATTGTACACAAATATCTAAAAAAAAAATGTATCCGAATATCGACATCTGACCAGTAAAAAGAAAAAAAAACCTACAAATAGAAAACATTATTCTCCTTGTTTCCTTCATAATTCACATAGTATTTGAAAATAAAATTAAAGTAGAATGACGGACAAGTGTACGCCCTACTGAAAAATCCCGTGTAAATGATATACAGGGTTTCATATACAAGTTGTTTTTTGTACAGGATGGACCTGCATTAAACAGCTACACTATTTGTCAATTATTCATCCTTCAAGGCACCAGAAAAAATGTCTGATTAACTGAAAGTGCTAGAATGAGGATTAAAAACTGAAAACATATGTGTGCAGCACGGTATTTTTATCTGATGAACACCTGTACGACGGATGTCTGCATTTAAAATGACACCATAGTACGAACGCGTTTTCGTTTTTTCGGTTTCGTTGAGTGCTGTTTTTTTGCGCATTTTTTCAAAAAGTTCCTCTTCAGAAAAAGGAAACCTGTCTAGGGCTCTTCCGTCGAAAGGAATAGCCTGTCGCATTTTAAGAGTGCTTCACTGCACAACACATTATTTTTTCTTGCGTTGCGCTAAAGTGCGCAGTTTGGAGAATTTATGAATCTTCGTGTATTCGGTAAGTTTCGAATATTTGGAAATATAATATAACTTTTTCGAATACGAATCAAAACCCGTTCCATCCGAATTCGACATTTCGAACATTCGCGCACCCCTAACAAACATGTATCGTTTGGCAAATCTAAAATGCAAGAAAGTACACTCAACTAGTTGGGACATGAATATATTAAATATTTGTTTATTAATTATCTTCATAGCATACGTAATGACCCCTAGCGCTACAACACAACTCCACAGGTCCGGCCTAGGGATCTTGACAACTTTATTGATACAAAAATGGAAGCATTAAAATAAACAGATCACCCAGTATAATTTTCCGAACAGACACTAAACACAGAAAGTTCTCTATCTTTATTAGTGCGTTTTGAGCTCTGCCAAATCATTATGGCAGCCGGGTAGCCCCAGTCTTTGGCGTCTTTTTATCTAGAAAACCCATTAACATGTCTTTATGTGTGTTAAAATATATTGTGGCTTTAATAATTTTAAGAAGGGTGATTGGTGTTAGCATTGTGCTTTACGTAATAACCAGTAGGGCGGAGATTAAACAGTAAAAAAGGGATGTTATGTGAACAAAGAGTTACCTTTGAGAATGGTTTTGTGCAGTGAAGGTTGATTGCTATTTATTGGCACGTAGACGAAATATTTCCGCGTATATATCCATGCACAATAGTTCGCGGGTTGCAAACTCACGAGAAAAAATATTTCTACCTTGGGTTGCTATCAGCTGCTACTTGTTCGAATGTATGGAACATGCGGGGGACGTCATATATCTATGCTTTCCTCTGATCAGCTACGCTCGACTGCTTTGTAAAGTTTCTTCCAGTAATGAAATATAACAGTTACATTTGCTCCACGAATCCGCAAAGCGCTGTCGTTTAGTAATCATTTTACATATTTGATATGATATGTCGTGAGTGTTGCGGAAAAATCTACGGAGAAAGCAAGAACCAAAAATGAAATTCGCTGTGGAAGGAAAAAAAAATTTTTCGTACCACCATCACGTTTCATAGGCGACGTGCAATCCTGTTTCCAGGCCAAGAAAGTGCGCAGTCTTGTAAGCCGACGAGCAGAAACGCACAGCGGAACTCACGAGTCAGTGGCGACCCAAAGCAAACTGTCAAACACTGTATGTGACATGGGCTCAAAGAATAGGAGAAAAAAAAAGGTTGACCCCTCGTTTTACATACATATTGGAAGGAACCCGCACTATGCAGATCCTGTAAAGATGCGAGCTTCTCAGTTTGAACCCGAAAGGAGTGCTCTCTCAAGGATTTCCAGAAAAGTCGAGCCGCACTCTGGTTCGATCGAAGTGAATGAACATTCTTCGACTATCGCTTTCATGTATTTGCAATTTTTATATTTAAGCTAGTTTCGAACAAACACTTTTTCTGCATGTTATACGTTCATTTTTAGCATTCATAACGTTTTCGGGCATCAGAATGAGCAACGTGACTTGCTATATCCTCTGCATTTACATGAATGCAGTGAACTACAAAACTTGGTGACATGCTTTTCAAATCGAATTCAAAACTTTCTATTTCATTCTTAACGTTTTGTTGTCTACTTTTGTGTGCGCTACGCGCACATACTTTATTATTTGCAGCACTTCCCTTTGACTGCTGGGACGCGGGGCGATGTATTTAAGACTTTTCCACCACGAAGTACTTAGCTCAGTTCGTTGAGATAGGTTGGTATACTTGTGATCTAAATTTTTTAGTTTTTTTTTGCTAGAGTTACAAAATTTCTTGCAGCTCGAGGTATCAAATGATATACGTCGCATTGCACCACACGTTTTCATGCACACGATGTGGGTTAATGTCACATGGGCAATATAAATTAGAAGCTTTCATATAATGATTTACTTATATGTACTATAGTCAAGCACCAGAGTACATGTAATGCTTAGCTAACGATCACAAATAACGTTTAATATTCAGCAGGGATGAGAAACTTATTCTGGTAACTCAGTGGTATTTTCCTGAATTTACTTTCGATTGCACTTATCGAACATCTGCTGCAGTGATGTGGTATCGCATTTGCAGTGAAATTTCTTGCCTCTTCATGCAGCGGTGCATTTCGAGTGTGTCAAAAGAAACCAAAATGTGCATCTGAACGTCAGCGCTTAGAGAACCAGAAACGAATGTGTCGCAAAAACGGCAGAGGAGAAGATTAACTAAGTGTTCTTCCTGCTTTCGGTTTTTATTTGTAAGAACGCTTTGATTTGTCAGTTCTTCAGCCCTGTGTACAGACGCACCTCCGTCAGTTAATGACTGCCATTACTTCGTTTTTAAACAACAGAAAGAATTCTTTATTTTGATCCAAGAAATTTAAATATTTATTTTTGTTTTGTTTAGATATTGTTCTTTTTTTATTCATAATATTGCCACGTGCTTAGCGCCGCGCGACAGCCGTGCTGGTGCCGACGACGACGAAGCGGTTGCTGGCACGAGCGGCGCGCTGGTGCTGGACTCTGTGATCGGAACTACAAGCCGACCTTATTCTCGGGTCCTCGGCTACGTGTACCTTCACGGCTCCCTGTGACTTGAGTCGTGACCACATTGTAGCAGCTTTACGCTCTAACTGAGGCGCCAATAAATATTCTGAAAAATTCGACAGCGCTGCAAATATCTCTTGGGCTCAGAGCTTCATGTCACGATGATGTGGGAGATGATGCGCCAGACCCTAGTAGCGGACGCCGAAACCGAAAGTACTTGTTGACGGAAGAGGCGAGCAGCACGAAATGCAGCTAGCCGAAACCACCGTCGTGTAGTCGATTTGAACGATAAATGCTTTTGAGATTTAAGCCTTTAGAGAGAGACTTTGAAGTCATTGAGTATGAATAGAAATGCAAACAATTTAACAAAATATCTTACAGGCTTTAGCCTTGACATTCGTACAAAGTTCTAAGCATCCCTTATAATGTTTGTGCAAGAAGGGTTTCTGCGCTGGGAAAGCGACGCAACCAATTTGGGCGTCATTGGGGCAAAGTAGACTGCGGAGAAATAAGAACGGCGTAGCGGCCTTGATCGACGATCCCGGACTCAAAACACTACCTTAAGTCTCATAGAAAGGGAGTCAACAGCCACTAATGCCGCCGGTGCAAGCACAGGGGATGTTGATCTGGTGTTTAGTGATGCGAAAAGGTATAGCTCATCATGAAGTAGAAGGCAAAAGACCCCTTGTTGCTGGTGTGAATGGAATCAACGGCCTCCGATTCGGAGGTCACACTTGTGCACGCAGGGAACAGACACTTCCCTCGTCGGCATCGATAAGTTGTCGGCAGGAACACTCCTGAGACCACGTTAGCTCTGGCTTCAGAGTGTATATGTTCTGCTCTAGTGGAGGCGAACTTTCTCGTAGCATTGATACCTGGTAGGAAGACCTCGATTTCTAGGGGTACGTTATTGCTAGCTTGAGTAATCTTTGTTACAGGAATGAATGTTTGCTTGGAAAGGAACAACTGTTGTTCCTTGCTTTCCAATAGCACGGCACGCTGTCGTTGGCGTGCTCTCGGTAGAACTCACGATAACAGCGAGGGATGGGCGAGCTGAGTGGCCCGGCACAAAATGAAAAAAAAAAAAGAGGGCGACAGATTTTTTCGCGTATTACAACCCCACAAACAATGCAATCGAAATATTATTCCGCAACAGACGACACGTAGCCGATGCTACAAGGTCTTGCAAAGCAAAAAAGAAAAGAAAACAATTCAGGCTACCCACATTAGGATCATGCGGCATATGCGGGCTGTCAGACATGGTCCCGTAGAGCTATCCGTGAGAGCCTTAGATCAAGGGGGTATTCGATCAGGGGATGCTCAGGACTGACTGCGGAGCATTCCTTTGCCTCCGGCATATGCGCCTGGAAAAGGCGTGCACGCCGAACAAAGGGCACAGGGAGGATCAATAACGCGGACTTCTCCTTCTGCTGCTGCTGCTGGTGCGTTATAGCTCCAGCTACGTTCGATTGAACTATCTTAGCCTTTTACCACTTCCTGTAGAGTCGGCAAAGCACGGTGGCGGGATTTGTACTGTCCCGGACACAAAGAAACTTCCAGAAACAGGCGCGGTTAATGACTAAGCACACTACGTACCAACAAGCCCGTATTGTCCCTCTTCTGAAAAATCCCTATGACAGCTTGCTTGCCTCAGTTTCACACCCTGTAGAACCAAGTGTTTCCTTTTTCATATCGACCACATATTTATATCATGACTCCTTCATCCTTATGCTCTGCGTTGGGAAGTGCTCCTCTCTTTGCTACGGCCATCAACTATATACACATTAGTATCACTGCAAAACGCCACGCTGACAATAATACAGTCTGACCTCCACGAAACCTCAGCTCCATGTTACGAAGTGAGTGTGACTTCGTTGTTAATGCTGTGTGCGCGCGCTCCCCCGCAATATAAAGGAATAGTCTCCATTACCCTGACAGCGCATGTCAACGCTAATAAGCTATTCAAAATAAAAGAATGCAGGCATTTCCTGCGTGTATTGCCACGTTACATGCGCTAGAAATGTAGAAGGGCTCGATCAACATCTTTTTAGGTCTGTTTCCTAGGCCCTCCTTTTATAGGATTTTATTTTACCCAGAGTAAAAATAAAATTAAATCAGATATTTGTTCATGCCATTTTGCCGGCAGTATTCTTGATTTTTGAGTATAGCTGGTGATTGACTCATTACTTTACAACTACGGTCTAATTCAGCTGTTTGTTATCGGTAAGTATCCCGGCGGGCCGACATGAACAGTGCTACTTAATACGCAGTGAGCTATTTACACTAAACTGTCCACTCAGAATCGCAGGCCACCGGTGATATCGGTTTACTCGATAAATATAGGACGGCGATCTCGCACAGTCAGGGCCGATCTCCTACTCTTCATTGGCTCCATTGATAAACAGGCAAGTTTAGAAAAACTGGTAGCGCCCAGAATAAATTTTTAAAGCAGGCCAGTGCAGCTGATCGGTTCTTTCCTCAAAAGCGCGTCATTAGCAACGCCTCTCGGGATCTACGGAAGTGGCAATCTTCTGAACGGCACCGACGACTGGAATCGATCAAAATGGGACACCCCATGTTATTGGTAGAGTAAGAATGTGCCGCTGTCGAGGATGCTGACAAAGGGGCCGTTTGTTTCCCAAGTTGAGGTTGTCCGTGAGTACCACTTCGACTCCCGAAAATAAATTTTAGTCCGACGCTGCAATGAGGCTATCTGGTGTGCTGAGCATTTATCGTCACCTGAATGAGTACTAGCGCTATGATGTATAACCGAGCACACTGGTATCCCGGTGTGTTCTCCTGCGATTACCGCTGCCACGGATAGATTGAGACACTTTTTTGTGCCACGCCCACAGGCGGAAGTGGACAAGCCAACTACGCCATTCTAATCCATTCCCATTGCACACGGCGCTTAAAAATATCAGAACACAGAATTCGTGAGGGGCATAGTAAGTGCTCCTATATCTACCACCATTCTCGCAGTTCTTTTATTACCACCTAAAATGTTTTGTCAACGTTTGTACCCCAACAACACTGATGTTTTACTTTATGTTCATACCATGTACTATGAGTACAAAATAAAACATCAGTAAGGTAAGAGATCAGCCGAAACTGTTATTTCGGGTAGGCTTTGTAATGAATTGCCAGCTCGCTGCCTAAAACTTCATGTGTTCATTACTTTCGATTTCAAAACCTCCCCGGGGGTTGTAAACGGGTCATTTCAATGTTATTCTTTCTTGCTCATCATTACTGTCTCCATTTAGTGGCCAGTCGGCTGCAACGTTGACTAGTATAAAACAAGTTAGCAGAAAATTAAGGATTATAATATACTAGAGACCTGTATACGCCGATATTTTTGACGACAGCAAGGCTGCATTTGATGCTGAATTACACTCTGATACCAGCGTATTTGCTACTATTTTCGAGCTAAATCATATTCGGTAAAGCGAATCCTACGGTGCCCAATACAAATCATAAGCGTAGTTGGTTCAAGAGCTGAAGAGATATTCCAAGCATCATTTCATGTCGTTGCCTTCCCTATGTCTTGTGAATCCAAATCGAGCCCTTTTATTCTTCTTACTTCCTGAAAGTAAACTTATGCTTTCACGAAATTACATTCGAAAAATGATTTCTGTCAGCCTAAGGCATCGTGCTTCACGATTTTCTGAGCACTAGTTGTCAACAAAGCTTTCATAAACGTCTAAAACATCCATAGTGCACCGTACAAAGTGCGGAGCACTAGAGCTTTAAAGAGCCAGCATATGTAATACGGATTTCTCGCTTTTTGGTACGCTGACTCTCCGTTTCATGTGTTTTCATTTCAGGCGAAAGCCTTTCTAGGCTCATGTAACCAAAATTTCGTGCTCGGAAGTTGTGCGGGGTATCTGTGCATGGGATCTGTACATCATATTTGTGTGCTGATGTGTCACTTGCTAGTAAGGAATGTATGAGGAGGGACATTAGGAATGAAAACTATTTATGGTGATTGGTAATGAATAGAAGCTATACGAAAGATATCGATATACAGTTAATGATTAATGATAATGACTAATAAAATGATCATCAAATGACTAAAAATTACTACAGAACAACCAATAGGTCAAACGACGGCATGTATTGACCGTAACTGACTGCAAATGAGTAAACATGTTTAGCTACGAGTGGTAATGACTACCACGACTAGACATGACTCAGAAGGACCACGGAACGACCAATATGTCAAACGGCATCTTGTAATGGCCGCAACTGACTGGAAAGAGTAAACATGCTTAGCTATGGGTGGTAATGACTATAATGAGTAGGCATGATTCAGCCTGACACAGCTCGACTACTGAACGAGCAATCACTTTGGATGTCCGAAACTGCCTGGAAATGAGCACATATGCTTAGCTATGAATGGTAATGACTAGGCTTGACTGAGCATCACTACGGAGCGACTAGTATGTCAAACGACAACAATTGTATTGTCAGCAAGTGACTAGAAATGAGTAAGTATGCTTAGCTATGAGTTAAAATGGCTACAATGACTAGGCATAACTCGGCATTACTAAGCATGACTACGGAATGACCGGTGTGACAAAATACGACTTGTAATGGCCTAAACTGAATGCAAATGCGTAAATATGCTTAGCTATGAATGGTAATGACTACAATGACTAGGCTTGACTGAGCATGACTACGGAATAACTAATATGTAAAAGAAGACTTGTAAAGGCTGCAACTGACTGAATATTAGTAAATATGCTTAGCTATGAGTGATAATGACTACAATAACTAAACATGACTCGGCATAACTACAGAATGACCAATAGGCATTTACCGTTCTTCTCTTAAGAGACATCTATAAGAGGCCATCTAATTGTTTTTCCGACGTACGTGCAAGTAGCGTCTCTGAGTGACTGTCTGCGAGGAGGAGTGTGTACGAGTTCCGGACAAGCGTCTATTAGGAAGGCTGAGTAGTAATTATTCATACGTTACGACCAAATGCTATCATTATCGCTCCGTTCTCAATGTGGCAGCAGCGCATCGATGAAAGAGAATGAGTCCTTAATGTGACCAAGCTCGAAAGCTGACACACTTAACAAATACAGCTATTGCTTCATGAGCACAGCTGGAATTACATAGCATAGACACCAAAAGTCCTAAACCTCTTTCGTGAAATTGGGAAATTCAGCTATATAAAGAACACAATTTACCACTTTACTGCTTCTCTGAACCAGCACCTCACGAAAATGCATTGGCTCGTACAAATGAGACCAGATAATGCAACCTTTTGTAAATATGGCGAGTAATGTGGCCTTGAGAAAGTCACATATAAACTGTGCACGCCTATCTCAAAACAGGCTTTTATATCAAGCGCGAATCCGTATCGCAGACACGACTGCACAGACAAATATATGTGACGTCTGCCGGACGCCAAAATTCACACAACTGAACTAACGCCTTTTCGCTTCTCTGTGGGCACAGTCACACTGCAGCGGATCATGTTTGTAGATAGTGCGTTTGGGAGTAATAGACACATCCGCCCGCCATTTGGGTTTTTCATGACTCCCAAGATTCCTTTAGAATTCTAGAAAAAAAGCTAGGAGAGATGTATCATGCAATAAATAATTTAATATTTGATTCCGAAGGCGTTATACAACCCTGTGCATAACAGTTATGGACTCCAATCATCACTTAAAGCTCAGAAACCAAAGATGCTATACTTTAGTTAGGTTTAGGTTACTGGGATTTAACGGCCAAGGCAACTCATGCTATGAGAGACACCACAGTGGAGGAATCCGGAAATTTCGATCCCCTGGGGTTCTTTAACGTGCTCTGCAATTGTACAGCAGACTGCGACCATCACTTAGTGGCAATACACCTTAGTTAAGAGAGAAGCAAACAAACAAATAATAGAATGCGTTACTATAGGCCAACGCCAACATTCATCTGGTTCAATTTGCGTTCGAAATGCCTTGCATTTTCTAAATCTTGTTTCATGTTACTTGGAGCAGCTTGATAGAATTTAAATGTTTCATAACCTTTGAAGCAAGAACATCGGTGCTTGCCATGACCATGTCTTATTAAATTTTCGGCTCATCGCCAGCACCAAAACATTCCTCGCGCTCTAAGTCTACAATCACGCCAAACAGCAGACGTTTCAATCTTCAGTGTATTCCGCATAATGTTCATCCGCTAACCATTTTGTCTATGTCGTGAGCGTCAAAAAAGGCGAAAAGTCCTGGCTGGCCGCTTTGCACTCTCTCATATGCGCACACCAAGGCTAATTCGCCTCTGAGACCATGGTCGAAGGGGCAGCCATTGTCATCGAAGAAACGGCTTCGTGCAGTGCGGCAGGACACCTCTACAAAAAAGTTATATAAACTAGTTGCAATGAGTGAAATATTTGTATTTTAGCTGCCAGCGATGTGTAAACATGTCTCGGTAGTGCTCTTGAACTTCATGTGAATGTCGACGCAACCTTGGAGCGACTGAGTGTCTTTATGAGTGAAAACGTAAATGAGTTTGTTTGAGTAGGCGTGCCTCAGTGTGTTATTGTGCGTGGGCGTGGGCGTGTTAGGGGGTTCGGGACTAGCCTATGTCCATGTAACGTCAGTTTTTTGACGATGTGAGAAAGCAATTACAAGACGGGGCCTGTACTTATACTCCTGTATCGCTTCGCGTTTCTTCTTCCGTTGAGATGCTTTCATGCCTTTCAAATATTGAAATAATTCTTACATAGTATTTAGATGAAAACATGGCTCACAGTACATTTACTCTGAGTGATCAAAGCACCTTAAGTTGTACACACCCGATCCGTCTTCTCCACCCCAGTTCTTCAACTATCCAGCAAAAGTTCCGATTCATTTTAAAGCAGCGCGAAAACACAAGACTAAAAGGAACAGGAGACGACACAAGCGCTTTCTAACAACTGAATTTTTATTTATAGAAAGGTGTAGTTATATAGGAACCAACCCAGATAAAATCAAGACGAGACACGTGAAAACCACCGCGGTGCCCTTTGTTTCTGAAAGGGCACCGCGGTGGTTTTCACGTGTCTCGTCTTGATTTTATCTGGGTTGGTTCCTATATATCTACACCTTTCTATAAATAAAAATTCAGTTGTTAGAAAGCGCTTGTGTCGTCTCCTCTTCCTTTTAGTCTTGTGTTTTCGCGCTGCTTTAAAATGAATCCAATCCAACTCGCCCAGTTTTCTATACTTGTGAAAGTTCTAACTTTGCACTCCGACCTCTTTTCATGTTTGCTTACATGTTTTAATATTACACTACATCTAAATTTTACGTATTGCTGTTTTAAGCTTGCACGTGAGTGACTATACAATAAACCTAAACCACAATGCCAGCAGCAATACCTTTTTTTAAAGATGCTATTGTATTTGACCTGCCATTTTTTGTCCTTTTGGCCCCTTTCCTCTTTCCTTGTAGACATAAACATTAACGGTCCTACACAAGAATAAAAAAGACTGTGCAAGGGCATCGGCGAGTGCTATAAGGAACGTTAATATAACTAACGGCCCTGCATTCCCTGTAGTGTACCAGCTACTCGCAGAAAATTACTCATCTTCAAAATGTCCAATTTTTCCCGCCGACAGCCGTTCTTTCTACATTTTTTTTATTGTCGCCTGTGCATCTCCGGCATCTCCAGTGCTACCGCGAACTTCTGTTTCCGCGCTAAGCCTTCTCTTGATCGGTATTTGTGACCTATTTTTCCCCGCCAGTGCCGAAGACCTACAAATGGTTTCTATGCCCAAGTGCCGCTCAAAGGATAATTCGATGATGGCGAGCCAACGAGAAGGCTAACATGCGCGACTTGTAATGTGTTTTCCCAGAGCTTTCCCTTCGTATGCACAGCTTCTCTCTTCTCTCTCTTCATTCACTTTTACTTTGCTACAGTGATGCCCAAAACTACCCTCACTGTGACAAATTACCACAAGGCCAGCGCTCGATCTCAGCAGCCTTTAGAGAAAGCTGATAAGCCGTGGTGCCTCCTGACCCACATGCGCACTGTCATCAGAACACAGCAGTGCTGATGTGTTTTCTTCTGTTTTCCTAATATAAAGCTATAATGCATCAATTTCAGCCAGATGACGACCGATCATATTGTTTACAATCTGCAACATCCTATAACTGCAACCAGAAAGCAATAAAAACAAATGAAACATACTTTTGACTCCTTGGAAATGGAATCAGTAATGTGTCGCAGCAGTGCTGGCGGGGCATATTTCTTGATTAAATTTTCAAGTATGAAACGAAGGCCAAATGAACTTTTATGCCAAAAAAACAAACATATTATTCGAAATTACGCTCATCCTTTCCAAATAACCACTGACTAGTTGCAATTCAAGGTTTGTATCAAAGCCGCTTTGACAAAGAAAAAAATGTTTGACAAGGTCTCAGCGAGAATGTAGCGGATACCGCATTCCTTTGGGAGACACGAGGTTGTGGGCATATATGACGCTGTACCTGCCGCTTTTCGAAGAAAGCCGCAAAAGAAATGGTTGTTTATCAGGATCTCGAGGCCGAATCCGAGTATTGCAATCACAGATGTTGATTTATTATTTATATATAATTCATTTATTTATTTATTCAAACTACTTCACGGGCCACATGTTCGGATCACACAGTAGGGGGGGGGGGGGGGCAATGCTGGTAATAGGGTGATCTTGTAGGAAATTCATTGCTTAAAACTCTTCAGATTTCCTGGTACTTTCTAATTTGACATAATTTCACCCTCTTTACAACATCCTTAAGTATTGTTTCCTTATAATTACAAAATGTGATCGCACATACAGCAATGTATATGTTTTGCAATTTAAAGCATCGTACATCGGCTGAAAGTGCCAAGAAAGCATGCTAACTATTAAAAATATTGCTGCGAAACTTTAGGCTCCTTTTAACCTGAGAGATTTAAGGGTCCTGCGCAGCAGACAACCCGGTAGAGCTGGCAGTGTCTTGAGAAAGTGCTGATTCAGAGACATAGAAGGTCTCGAGTTCAAACGTTATTGAGACTACCTAAAACTCAACATGCACTGGGATTACTAGGTTACAATATGCCTCAAATGGCAATATTGCACCTAACGTGTTAAAGAAAATTAATTGCGCTCTAAAAGAATTATGTGAGATGGCGGTAAAACACGGGGCCATTTGACTGAGTCGACCATCGAGATACCTTCGTTCGACTCGGTTAACAGAAAGCCTTGTGTGCTTTGTGGTAAATAGATAATGAAACATAAACAAAAGCAAAAAATGTATCCCTCTCTGTGAAGAGATATGCAAAAAGCACCCAAAGCCGCTGAAGGGAACTATTGATGCTATCCTGCCAAACCCTTACGGGGAAGTGTAATTCTCCCCAAGTTCTGTTTAAATAACGAAAATATAATTTTTGCTTCCACGCTCTATCAAGGTGAGCTCTTCTGCTAAATTTAATTACCTCTCAATTCCTGTTTATTCATCCAGCTTTGCAGAATTGGTAGTCAAATTGGACATTTATAGCCTAAAAATCTTCACAGCCCACATAATCATATTAAATTCAGCACTATGCCTTCCACTTACGAGTTCTCCGGCTTAGTTCAAATTTAACAAACAGCAACTTCTGAATTTTAACACTGTTTACTGGAACTGCCGACTAGTTCATCTTGAGCATTGAATGTCCGACACAATGGTTTCCTAGTAACAGCCACCATGTCCTTCTGCCTAGTTTTTGTACCTTTTTTTGCCGTTTGTCTTTTGCATTTAAATGGTTTTCATCAGTAGTGAAAAGCCTGAGCACACCTGAAATTTGCTGTTCGAATATATATGGCTGTTTCCTACCACCAGGAAAACGTACAGAAGAATACAAGACCGTGGATTTAGCGCGGCTGGAACAATATTGGCACTATGTCCTCGGCTCTTAGCACATGACTTCACAATAGAAAAATACTAGTAATACTGGTCTTGAAAGAAAGGGAAATGAGAATAGACGAGAGACCAAGTCAACGCTTTGCATTTTTTATGCTTGCGGGTCACTGATGCTTTAATAAAGCCGCATTGTGTGTGAAGCCCGAGATTGGCTACTTTGCCACAGAAACAAAAGGTGAGCTGCCCGAACAATCCAAGTCCCCTTTTCGCGCGCTGTCCTTTAGTCGCGAATTCCGCCTGTCTGCTTGCATTTCATTTTTCTTACCTCCTTTTGGTCTTCTGGCTTCCCCATTCCCTGTCAAAATTTGCCAACTTTTGTTACAGCTGCCTGCTAGAGTACGCAATTTTTCACTTCCCCGCTCTCCTGCCCCCTATTTCGCGAGCTTCTCCATTTCCCCACCCCAATTACAATAGGGTTCCAGGCATTGCGATCCACGGTAGCCACGAGTCGTTTGTAAAACAAAAGCTGCATGGACTACACGCAGCTCTTTTGTTTTCTGAGCGGGTGGACCAATAAGAGCATTATCTACAACTTACAAGCCTCTCTACTGCTCTTATTACCAGCTTATGCAATGTCGCATTCATTCTATATTTACACGTAAAAAGTAGCATCGACTATGTGAAGTAATACATCTGCAAGCTGAAATGTAAGCAATGTCTTCTGCCAGATCGGGCTTTCTTACTATATTAAATTGGCGACAAGACCACAGTAATGCAAAAAAAAACAAAAAAAGACTCGAAGTACATTCATAGCGACATGAATATTTTACGTGCAGTTTACTTCAGACGTGGATGAAAGCTTCTTCTTTGTCCAAAGTTAAATAATACGAAAATTTGTTGTCAAGAATGGGAAAAGTTTTTTATTTGAATATTACCTTGGACTCTGCCGGTAAGCTTCAAAGGCTGTGTGCTATTGACCCTGCAGCCTGTCTCCAGTTCAATTCTCGATCGCAACCCTATCAAAAAAGCTTTGTGAAACGCAAGCACAAGTACCTGGCAAGAAAATTTTCATACAATCTCATACAAATCTTATACGCAGGCATTAGTATCATAATATATCTTAAATAATTTACGATTATGCTTGAGATATTCGATGGGTAAGAAGCGGTCACTGACACTAACAGAAAAAAAAAACACATTTCGAAACCACTTCTTGTTTATAAGCTTTTCTTCACGCCCTTATTCTTGTTCAAGCCCGGAGCAGAACAGACAAGCCCTCTATGCTCGCAGAGATGTTTTCGTTTTCAACTGATGGAGTTGTTTATGGATGCATTATATATAGACGACAAAAACGATGGACAGGGATCAATACGGTAAATTTTATTCAGGTAAATGCTGGACAAAAAACATCTCCTTCTTCTCAATAGAAACCATTTAGTCGATGAACTTTATCGACCTATGCTATTCCCGTGCGGGGAACTGATTTCGACAGTCCCGACAGCTAATAAATGTACGATGTGACACGCAAGTGTGTTGACAGTGACGTCATGACGATAGGTCGGTACCGGTCGGTTAAATGGCTTCCTGTGAAGGGACTGTGATGCTTTCTATTTGGATTGTATCAGAATGTATCGTCACAATTTATATTCGGTTCTGTGCACACTTGACTTCACGACTGCATCGAATGAAAACGTCTCTGCACAACAGTGTGCCTTTAAGCGTCTGAAGTAGACACTTGCAGCTGATACACCACGCTCTGCCGCTTAAATTACTGCTGTGCTACGGTTCCAATCGGTCTTGCCCTATCAAGTCCTGGAGCATCAATGGACAAGAAGTGGAAGCTGTGACAGATTTTCTCTTCTTGGGCTCCAAGATTTCCTCGGAAGGAGACTGCAGCCATGAAATTAGGAGACGCCTGCTTCTGGGAAAGAGAGCCATGGTTAGCCTTGACCGCCTAGTAAAGAGCAGAGACATTAGTCTGCCAACCAAGATCCGTATAACTCGTGCTATGGTCTTTCCAGTTGTCATGTATGGATGCCAGAGTTGGACTGTGAAAAAGGCTGACCACCGAAGAATTGGCGCGTTTAAATTGTGGTGCTGGCGAAGACTCTTGAGAGTTCCTTGGACTGCCAGAAGATCAAATCAGTCAATATTGTCGACCATAAACCCTGACTGCTCATTGGAGGGTCAAATTCTAAAGTTAAAGCTCAGCTACTTTGGTCATCTGATGAGAAGAGAGGAGTCGCTGGAGAAAGATTTGATGTTGGGAAAGGTTGAGGGTCGCCGGAGAAGGGGTAGGCAGCGAACGCGATGGTTAGATGGCATCCTCGAGACGCTGCAGATGAAGTTATGTGATGTTAGGAGGATAGTGAGAGACCGGAAAGCGTGGCGTGACATGGTCCATAGGGTCACGAAGAGTCGGACACGACTGAACGACTGAACTGGAACGGTTCCAATATAACAGCATTTGGGGCACATGATATTTCTCAGCGGTGCTCTGACAGGAAGAGACGACGGCTTTCATGAGCCGGCACCACTGACTGGTCTAATTGTCGCCGAAGGAAAATGTAGATTTAGCCTGAACTCCAAGAAAGGCGAAGTTAGTGTAATTTTGCAATTAGGCGTAAAAATGTTGCCGAAGTAACCACAGGTGAGCTGCTTCTTGGTCAGCAATTCAGCGTTCGTTCTACTTAATGAAGTCCACATCTGAAGTTTTGAAAGCATGTCGAACCGCCCAATGAAATTCGTTCAGAGTTAGCCAGAAATTTGTGTGAAATCAGCTTAGTACAATTTCGCAACTGCAGGTGTGTTTTCTCTTTGACCTCAATTTATCATGTCGTCCCGAAGGAAAGTAGACAGGGCTCTTTTTAATTGAGGAAAGCTACAAAACAGTTAATTGTGAGTCGATCATTTTTGCGTTGCGAAAGTCATTCATATACCTTCTTATTTAGTAGCTTGTCTACATCCATAATTTCAGCTCAACGTAAGCAGTAAACACATGCGTTTAAATATTTTTTAAGGATGTATATCACCGTAAGCGAAACTTCAGCATTCAGGTTATGGTACAGTGTTTACGACCGTTTGCCATGTCATACTACCCGTAACCATTATTTTTTTTTATTTATTCAAGACAATAATACAGAACTATTGTCTTAGGGGGACGGGACTAAAGGCCGGGAAAAAACTGCCTGACGAGGTCACGCCACCCTGAGGAAAGCAGCGGTCGACACTCAAGCACAGATCAAAGACAGATAAAATTTGTTCTTTTACAGGACAGAAGTTTCTACATGCACACAAATCTTGAGTAAACAAGTTTACAGCCACCCGACATGGATATGAAAACACACTAAAGAAAAAATATACGTGTATAAAGTAGAAAAAAAAATTACGGCTCATTGAGAGCAGATTTGTCACTTATAAAACGGTATTATTCCTTTAAGGACAATGATTTCACCTTTTTCTTAAAATTTTTTAGTGAACGGGAGTCGGTTAATAGATCCAGAATGATTGGATAGCAGTTCAATAAGTCCGGTATCTGGTAGCTTAATCTTTAATATCCGTAGTTGGTCCGGGCTCGGGGCTTTACTATAAGGTTTTTTCGTAAATCATATGCACTTGTTTTTTCGTGGTATTTTTTTCGAAAACCTGTTTTATCGAACCGGTATTGGCGAAAGACTTCAAGACTTAGTCTGTATGTATATAGCTTACGAACTTCGAGTATACCATACAATTTAAAGTAGGGCGCACAACTATCGGACAACTCCAAGTTACCGATAGCACGTATTGCTATCGGTAACTTATAATAGGGCATTTGTATTTCAAAAGAACTGTGAGTTGAGCTAGTTGGTGCTTCATTTTTTAAAAATACACAGCGCAACAAACATAGGACAAGCGAGTAGACGGGAACAGCGCTGACTATCAACTGCATGATTTATTGAAAGAACACGAATATATACAAAAATTCTCTGACAACCAAGTGCGCATGTTTAGGTCGTGGTTTGCCACACAAGGGAGCAATAGCTAAGGCGTGAATGTATAAGAGAGTAATACACCTGTCGTTTCAGGGCAACTGGAAGATAACTTCTTAGCCTATTTAAGATACCTATGGCTGAAGCAAGAGCGGTTTTGAGTGCGTCGATGAGCGCATTCTATAGTAAATTTTCGTGAAAAATAACACCTAGGAATTTGGTAGCAGAAGTCTGTTCTATATTCACTCCTTGAAATTTGATGTGACTTCGGTAGAGATCTTAAGGTTTATTTGCATTTGGGAATAAAAAATTGAACTCGGCGTCCTAAGTTCGTGAAGTTTAGAGGGCATGTAAAGATCCATGAAAAGCTACCCGAGATCGATATTTTTACGATGGATACCCATTTATTCTTCAGAGACACTAAGACCAAAATTAGTGGTCCCTGGGAGCAACAGTTTTTATGAGTTCTTTGCATGCGTGTGCTCTGAAACAGTAGAAGGCAAGATGATAGTGGTAAAAATCCCTGGAGTAGTCACAAATCAGGAATTTGCAAAACAAAAGCGCTTTGGTAATACGTACAATATATACAAGCTCTTCTACCACAGAATACTCGCTTTTTTGATGAAAGATTGTTTAGAGTGAATGAAAAATTCGGATGTGACATGGGCATTTGTTGTTTGTTTCTCAAGTGAGGCCAGAACACTGGTTTCCACATTCTTTTCTTTAAAACCGCTGTGCGCCCTAGACGTCTTCGTTGAAGAAGAACTTTCTTCAGAGCATAACAAAGTTACTTTACAAAATCTCTACTATAAGCAACAGCTTGCTTCACCAATAAAAAAAAAAGCCTTAAAAATGCCAGAAAAAGATACAGGCGAATCAAAAGCAAAGAATATGAAACATAGCTTTACTGGTTTCTAAAGAAGCACCTCGAGATTGGAATAAATCGTTTATTTGCGTTAATTCTGCTCTAAATTTAGTGCACACGTAATAAGAGTGAGTATAAAAAGACGAGTAACTTTATAAGAATGTTTTTGCACCATTTCAAATAGAGTGATATATGGCGCAACGTTTTGTGTCGCATACTTAATCCACTGAACATTGTGCCAGGTGGCTTGGCATGTTGGCCTTCCTGTCCTGAATTTACGGGTTTAGTGAAGTCCCGCATATACGGGTCTAATAACATGAAGACGACTTGGGCCTCGCTTGTGCATGTTGACGTATGTTTACTATTTTATAGCCCAATATTTTCTCTACGCCAAGCACCATTTCAAGTTTCCCGGCCACATAGCATTCCTAATTCCAAAGACCATTGCCTCACAGGGACCTCTGACTGCCTATAAAAGAATGGAATAAACAAAATGAGGCGAAACCCAGAGACAGAAATAATATGACGACACTAGTGAGATGGAAGTGGTGGACAAGGGATGAAGTTAGGCAATTATACTGTGCGCGGGCCACCGCGTGAGACTTCTACATTAAGTTTGATGCGAAAGTGCAGTGACGGGTTGAAAGGGCTTGCACCAAACATGAAAACATTGTGACATTCGCTGTAATCATATTTCAACTTTCAAAGTTCCCTCCGGAAATCCTCCTTGTGGCTCCAGGTAGATGTATGGACCAAGGCTTGAAAGCTAAACCATTAGTTCCTTTTTACACGAAGCTTGTTATCCCGTTGAGCATACGTTAGCTGTCTAGGTGCGTGTCTGCACCTGGAAGTTTCCTTTCGCCTTTCGCTCTTAGGGCATGAACAGGTTACAAAAGTGTCCTATCATGTTTAGGGTACGGAGCACTCTTTTGTTATACACTTTCTGCTACTCTTACGGGTTAACCTCCCTACCTTTCCTCCTCATCTTCTTCCTCCTCCTCCTTTAGGTCTGAGGGAGTTGTTAGCTGCAGTGCAGGAAGTCGCCGATAAGGAAATGAAATTGTTTAAAACTTTATTATTATTCACGTTTTTTATGTAAACGTTAATAATAGTCCTATAATATGCAAAGAGATTTAATCAAATTTGTGACATATTCAGTTTTGCAAAAGCTGCAGCCTCTTACACTGCTTGGCGTTTATTCTTCTTTTCTACTTCGCAAACTTGCCACAAGACATTATATGAACTCATGTAAAGAAGTTTCTTCCAATAAACGAAGAAAGGCTTATTATATAAAATAATGTAAAGAGTTTTTTTTCAAGAACCGAAGAAGGCTCCTGCTGTGATAGTTGTCGGTCAGTTAGTCTCCTTTTTCTTTGCCCCGACACAGCCATCCATTGTGTCTCCAAAGTGCATTTTCTACATCGCGTGTTTCAAAGAAGCCGGATAAAAAAAATTTAAATGGCTAACTCTTTGGAGGCATGAAGTCGGCTTCGGCGGCAGAGTAATTCCGGTTTCGGCGATCAGAAAAAGGTAATTCATGTTAATTAGTCAGCGAGGTAAGTAATTCCTGGTTATTATTTTATAGTTAGACGCCTGGGTTAGCTTAGATATTTTTAACCGGCATCAAGTACCAAGTAATCTGTATTGCGAATTTCAACACCACGATTCCACTGAGCATTGTGGATCAACAATCCTGGCCTACGCTCGCTCCTGACATGTCGCAGCTCTTAACAATGCCCACAGCGGCATCAAGGACTTCAGTACCACGTTAGCTCCTCTGTTCTGCGCGGGCTGCAGCAGCGAATAGTGACAAACACTGTAGTGTAGGTGAGAGGGAAATGGTCACGCGGCACATGTACTATTGACTGACAGCACTGTGGTCGTTGTTTAAAGCGCAGATATCTCAAATACGCATCATTAGGCGTGAGAGAGCCAATGTTTATTTGTTTATTCACAGCGCCGAGGCAAATCGCGTTCTCAAAACAGTAAAAACTGATAGGGTTATAAATAACAGGCACCTACAAACCTCTACTTGCAATAAGTGCATAACTGAAATAAATATAGGGTTATTATTAAACAGTAGTGGCAGGATTCACCAAAACGCATTGTTAATCCGCGAGCAAGGAGTACTTCATGTTTTAAATGCGATGTAAGAATACAGTGGTGTTTAATAAAAAACGAAATTGTGGCTTCAATCCACGCTATGAGGGTAGTTAAACAGCTTTATCTGTAAAGCAACACCCAATAAACCATTGTGACGTCATGTAAGATATTCACACACTTAGCTCTACATATTCTGGCGTTGTTACTTTCCGTGGTCTACCCATGGTAGCCTGGAATGAAATGAGTGAGTTTCTACACTGTTCTCCGTGCTCTATATGAAAGCATGCTGACGTCACTACGTGGTTACTCTGCTGTTGGCAATTTTTCCACTCGGAGTAGCTTACGCAACCGTAATCTTTACTGCGAAACGTACGGAGGGAGAAGGAATGGGCTTCGCATTGTTTGTAGGTGTCGTTAATATCATACATTATGCGGTTTGCACTTCACACGAGGGCTTCGAATGACGTCAACCACTTTCGAAGGCATGGTGTGTTTTGCTTACCACAACGATACGAAAATTTCCTCGGGTATTTTAAGCATTAATTATTCTTAATTACACGTTCAAATTTAATTCGACACAAACATGGTGTTTCTAACACAATTTTGACTTTTTTTTTTGCTACTCTGACGTCCGTGCTGTTTGCACGTCCCCATGACTACATCGACGTTCGGCTATTTTGCGCAAATTCCGGAACCTTCCAGTAGAGCACCTCTTTCTTTCTTTGACTGCCACCTCCGTACCGTCCGTACTGCGCGGTTCAGATTTGCACCAAGAAATGTGACAGATACATGCGTCTTTCTTTTCCTCTAAACCACAATTTATCGCCCCGGTCCCCGTAAGTTACACCCACCCTACTATTTCAATGACCAAAAGTCGTCGATACGACGTCGCTATGCCTCGTAGTTATAGCTTCTGTTTATACGAATGGCAGCATTTGGGGGCTTTAAATTCAATGTTCTTCATCTCAATATGAACATCATATTTTAATAAAATACATAAGGCGTTAGAATGGTGCACACATTGCTGCCATCTTCTTATTATTGCTTTTTCACCTGAGGAACATTTGTAAACAGTTCTTTTAGCAATCATATTGTGGATTGCAGACAACAAAGCACACGCTATGGGGGCACAAGTGCCGCACAGAATAGCACGGAAAAACAGTACGTGGCGAACAATAAATAATATGCAATAAAAATTCCTTTCCAGCTCAATCATTCTTAGTCATTTTCGTTCTTCGAATCATTCGGAGTCATTATTAGTCATTATCAACTTTTTCGAGTGATTTTTGATGCAATGGCGTTAGAGTTACCACTGAGGTGAGAACTCTCCTGCTTCGGCCTCGGCGTTTGTGGGAAGCCTCAAGCTGCCAGCCACGGCAGGTGGAAGATGGCTTTACAAGCACTTCTCTATCCCGACATATCATCCGTGGTAGTAGGGGGAGCGAAATCACCCTTTCCCTTTATAATGCTTTATAATGACAAAAAAAGAGAGAAGTTGGGCTAATAATGAGATTATATTTTCTATTACTGTTCTTTTTTTCACAGCGACGTAATAAATATTGGAAGGAGCGAGCAAGCCATACTGAGCGGAATGTGGAAAAACATCGAAAAATGTCTAGCAAATGTCGATTCAGACACTGTCAAAAGGCAGTCGATTCAAAGCCTGCGCGGCAGGTGATTAATTACCAGGCCTAATATTCCGACGAATATTTTATTTAGGTTCACTATGTTTTGGGCATACAGTGGGAATAGAGTTAGAACAGCTGCATCTATTGCAAATTTTATACGCTTCTTCCTGAAAAATTGCATTGTCTTATAAAAACAATGTTTCTTACAACATGCTTGGCCGAGCCCTGATGCAATCACCATATTTTCGTGAACAACTACATATTCCTACATTCCTACATCCTACATGAACAAATTTACTTGAACAAATAATCACTGCATCATGGAACAAGCGCTATGTACCACCCACATCATTATCTCACCGTTTCTCAAACTGCGAATTTTCTGTTCCATCAATCTGTCTCGACTTCTACTTTTTTTTAGCATGCATCTCAGTGCACTTATGACGACCTGGAAACTCAAAAAGAAAACGGAAGGCAAACTCCGCAGATGATTGATGGCTCTTCTGAAAATCAGCTGAGTCTTGCGCAGTAACTGGCCTTTGAAGCAAAAATGCGGAAAATAAGCAATCTGAACTCGGTGCATTTGCGGTGCGTCACGCAGAAAACTATGGCGGTAAGCTTTATTAAGGCCAGCACTTCAAGCTCTCAGCCCATTATAAACTTTGGAATATTAAAAGCCCTTTGCAAATCCGCTGTTTTAGAGACCATGAGCGACATTTCTTCTTCCTTTTTTTAGCATCTGGGATCAAACTAAGAGGCATGTGCCAAAAAATACGTGTTAGGAATAAAAAACCAAAAGAGAAGGATAACGCTCGCTCGAGAATAAATTTTCAACCGTTTTGCACGGCAAAGGCTGGCTTTCCTGTGCAGGTTAGTTTACGTTTCTTTTCAAGACAGATAAACAGTTACGCTTCGTAATTGGATAGCTATGGAGAAAGCAGCTCACTCACGGTTAACCTTGAGAAAATTTCAAGAAAAGTCGGCCGGATAAATTTTCTAGAGGATTTATGTGGCATTTGTGACGCGTTATAATGACCCAGTGTGGAGCAGAGCTGCGCAGAGGAGGATGTGTGCTTTATAGAGAAGGTAAGCTCCCGCGAAGTGTCAGCTTAATCAGCTTAATTTAAAACAAGATCTTGTATATAATCTCTAAGCGTCAGAGTTAGGAACAGTTTCTACAACGGTCAATCGAGTATTAAACAAAATATTTGAACCCCACTGCTCCAGCTGAATATCTCCAATATTCACTATTCTTTCATTGCGAGGATGAATTTAGCTCTTTTTTATTTTATTTATTACGATCTAAAACTCAAACATATATTTACATTGGCACAGGAACTTAGCTAACACTTCTTTGTAGCCAGCGGTGCTCGCGCTTCCCTAAGAAAACGGGAATAATTAAAGTAAATAAATTCATCTTAACGAAAGCGAATGTATTTTATATCATTTCAATTTTGTTTATGATTCCAGTTTTTGCGCAATTATCTTTGATGTGGAAATGCGTTGAAAACTAGAGGACTTGGGAAGTAGCCGAGTAACCGGAAAACATCCCATGATGTTAGAGGAGATGGACAATCACGCCGTCGACGTTTCTTTGTACAGAGCGGACTTGTGGACATTACAAAAAATAAATAACCGATTAAAATTACAATTACTCAATGCACAATGTAACTGGTAACAGAGGGCAATTACAATCCTAAGAAACTAACTGATAGTTGCAAAAGAGTAATCGATTACAACTGTGCTAATTCTCAACAAACATTTTTGAATTGATACAAACTCGCTCACGTTGCAATAAACTAGAGCAAATTCTTTTACAATTTTTTACACGCAGTTCATTTCTAACGGAAGTTGTTTTTTAAAGTAGTCGTCACGATTTTCCTACGTTTCATTGTGAAGGCATCATTCGCCCCACTGGACACTCCTCAATAAATAAGCCCGTATGGGTAGGGCGGTATTGTACCATGCGAACAATTGGCAGACTTGCTCCTAGTTGTGCTGTGCTTTCACTGAAGTTTCTATATCTTCTATGACCTGCCGAAGTGACTAAGGGGTCAGGGCGCTCGAATACTGAACACAAAAAGCGGGACCGCTTCGCGGCCGCTGCGCCCGCTTTTCAAATGAGGTGGAAAGCAAGAGGCCCGTGTACAGGGCGATATCAGTGCACATTAAAAAGCCAAAGGTTATCGAAATTTCTGGAACCCTCCACTTCGACCCTTTCTCGTAGCCTAAGCTGCTTAGGGACGTAAACACTACAAACCAAGCCAATTCAAACATAATCTATGATGCACCATGCTTCATTGTTGGCGCTGCGAAAAGGCACTTCATTTAAGCCTTTTAAAAAACTGAAACATTGCGTTGGTGTTTGCTCTGGAACATCAAAGGTGTTCTCATCTGGAAACATTGGAAGGCTGGTTGAAATCTTCGACCAAAGGCCCATTTAACCTTAATCTGAGGAATTGTAACCGATGTCAGTAGAACCTACGCAAAGCACGAAGGCCATGAAAAGCGCATCGTGCCAGGAAGGCATGCACACAAATGTGCAGAGGGACAATTTTAGGCAGTCACATCGTCGCAGAAGTTTAGCCCTGCAGCCTTTTCTGCGTAAAAATGATTTATTTCTGGTTATCAATGCGCGCTAAAATATTATTGAATTACCCGCGAAGCGTTACTGTTTGACTAAAGTTATCGGGTATAATGCAAAATTATTTAAATATAATTATCTACATTAAACTTTAGTTCAGATGCAACCATTTGCTTTTGACGTAGTCCTAATCGGATGTGAAAAACACGTGCCTCAAAGCTGCAAGAAGTCATTTTATTTTCAGGACGTTATCCTGCTTCTTCACAAAGCTCCCCCCACCCCCTCCTCCCCCAGTAGCAGGAACGCTAGATTGCAACTATGATGTGTAGGGTATTCAAAATTACGGAATAATGAATAATGGTTGTTTGAGAAGCCAGTTTGCCAATATCTTCCTTGCTGTGTGCCTGTCAAGGTTCGAAACTCATTGCATGCACTTAGTAAATTTACTGTTATTTATTTTAAGGATGCTGTCGCTTCCTTATTATTGGCAATCTTGGCAGTTCATTAGGCGTATTTTAGCCTTCAATTGCTGCTGTGTCAGAATTTAACTGATACTGTACTTTTGCGTATCTTACTTGCAATTGAGAAAATCTTCTGAAGGCCATTTCTTCCCGTTTCTTTTTTTTTTCCTTTCAAAATAAATTGCTTTGAACCATGTGGCTCTTAAGCCATCATTTAACAGCTCAACTCATGTTAGGGACGCACACAAAGTGCTTTTAGAGCGAGAAGGAGAAGCGCTGTCTTTGCTTTATACGCCTGGAGAGCATTGCTCTATTTCAGCCCGCTGCATTTGTGCAATGTCACGTCTTTTGTATATGAAACATTACAGGCAGGAAGACAAGGGGCCGAAAGGTCACAAAGCCGCGTATCGTAGAAGAAGATAAGGTCCCCTGCAAGGAAGGGAAAAAAAAGGAATATCTATTGTGGTTGTGCCTTGTTGGTGTTTTCTAACGTACGTAGCGGGTACTTTCAGGAATCGAGCTTCTCGAGCAATCTACCGCTGTGCTCGGCCCGTTTCCTGATGTGAAAAACAGCAGGGAGTTCAAAAGGGGGTGAACAATCCATCCTGCCTAACAGAACACATAATATGAAAGTAATCGCCTGCAGGAAACATTCATCTTCGAAGAGGAAATCGGCGTAAGGTGGAGAATATGAATGAAGAAGCCAGACACGAGAACCATATGTTATTTCTACATGGTGAACGGCTGCAGATGATGGACCACCGTGTCAGCCGTCTTTGTTCAGTTTGTTCAGGAGTGCGTTAAGTTTCAACTTTGGATAATAACGGCAAGAAATCGATCTGCAAGGCTCTATGACGAAAAGGCATACTCTTTAGAAAGTGGTCAACATGAAAACGTAAAAAAAAAAATAAAGATAATACGTTCAATTTATAATCTGAAATCAACTGTATTCTCAATTTATTCTTCATTTTTAGGCACCTACAAAGATTGCGACAGTCGGTGCGGTAATTCATCACCTACAAACAGAATATATATACGAAATTGACGTCTTGCTTTGTTTAGCTTTAGTTTGCAACGTTTTGCCATTTTAACTGAATACTTAATGGGGGCTATAAGTTTTTATAATTTAGCAAAGACGCACAATTACAGTCTTTATTAGAGGCGATGAAGATGATGACATCCGAAGCGCTGCGTGAAATACCTGCAGTTTAGCATGGAAAAATCCGGCTACCGAGATGGCCACTTTTCCTGAGAGGCCATGGCACTGCTGAACGTTCTTGAACCACGGTTCACCTTTGCATATAATGCAATGGGCTGGCAAGCTCGCTGCTTAACCATTCCCAATTTTAGGCAGATTTTAAGCAGCAGCAAAGACAAAGTAGCCCGTTAGCATTTAGAAGCCTACGTACCACTTCAAGGCAAAGGTGAATGGCTTCATTAGTGACACTTCTGGTATGCTGCATAATGCAAAAAAAAATACTTCCTTCACCGTTTCTACTGAAACGTACGCCGGCAAGCTAGACTGAAATGAATAAAACGAGTTCGCGCTCCTTCTGTCTCGATAGTGTTTCTTACATTCGTCGTCTAGGTGTGTCAAACTAGTTCATAACAATATCCATGCTGCAACTCACTCAGAAAGGAGTTAAAAAAATAATTTTTCCTCATTTTCGAAAGCAAAATTTCTGCGCGAAATGAGAATTTCATACTTGCCACCATGTTAGCCAGTGGAGGAAATAAAGGGCACTTTTATTATTTTTTTACACATCGAGTTTCATGCCTCCTGAAGGGAGGAGACACCATCACGGAGTACGCGTAAATGGCGGATTGACCCCGTAAATTTAGATCACAATTATTAAAAAAACACGGTTCTACATTTCCACAGCCCTGCACGTAATTCGTCCCGAGGTCTACCAAAATATCACTACGGCAATTGCTAGTGCTGGAACGTTTAACCAGCGTTTAATCGGAGGTAATGACGACAGTACTTTGGTATTTCACCTCTGGTTTTGAGCTCGAATATGTTGCATGCAAACAGTTTTGCTGCCCAGTTTTCTTAAATAATAATTGTGTGTTCGACAAGTACAGCTTTTTAAGTACTCGAAACTTTTTAATCTGTATATGCTTATTTTGTATCTGGTCCTCATTCCCTTGAATAATTATAGAATCCAGTCTTCAGACCGGTAAGTTCAGAAAACCCTGAGTTACATATTTATTAGGGACCTGCTGGGTATTGTATCTCATTGCATTATGCCCCCCATTCACTTTCATGCAAATCACTGCCAGAGAAGAAACATTGCGGTACGAAATACGAGAGAATAGACGAGGGACAAAAATGTTTTTGGGGTAGCATTAAACACTAGACTATTTTCTTTACCGTGGCAATGTAACATAGTGACAATCCAAAAATTATGAACGGACCATGCACGGAACACTTTTTGCCTCTTAATAGCAGCGTATATGTTGTATATATTTCCATTTCTTTAGAAATGGAAAAAGGCCGACCATAAATTGCAAGCAACTGGCTGGCATATAGCACAGAAATGTTGAGTTCATTGGAAGTGCCAATCAGAGTGCCCTATTTACCACACGTTTCCATGAACTACTTACTGCCATCGCCATTTCATCTGTACTCAGACTGACTCGACACCATCACGTAGTTTTCCGTATAAGGTATAGAAAGCATTATAGATTTTAAAAGTTCATTAACGGTCCGTGATATGACGGAAGCCTCTGCCTCGTACTGCGATTGACAGAAGGAAGCCACCTGCTATGGTCGACAGGTGGAAAAAAGGAGAGGGAAATGTTCACTTCGTACTTGTGCAGGACTGGTTGGAGAAAGCAACAATGAAAGACTCGGATAAACCGGTCTGCAATGTTGTCTTTTTTAGTATGAGCGGCATCAAAAAGGCGTGTATATTCTCGTATTTCCTGTCCAAAAATCAAACTGATCGTCCTATTTTTTCCCATCTCCTTAATGTTATTCCTCAGGTCAACAATAACCTATCGCAATACAGTCAAGATGAGCGAGTCTCTTACTAACTCATTGAAGCAATTCTACTAACATTTGTGGAGGCATTTGCTGAGCATGAAAAATTCCTGACTCCTTTCAGCCTTTTCCCATCGACTTCCGTACAGAAACGCCGGCCGGGGATCACTAATCACCTAACAAGCTTCTGCAACGTGATCTGTTGCGGCGACCACGCTAACTAAGCTTTGCCGGGCCTGCAGCCGGATCAGTGAACGCGTGGAAGGCAGAACGTGTCAGCTCCATAACGCTCCCTCTCTGGCTGCGGCCGCCGACTGAACACGTACTGAGCCACAACTGAAGTACATAAAGGAGCAGAATAAAAGCAATCCTGAACAAAGGACTCACCTTAAAAGAGAAGGAGATCTTCAACGCAGGACGAGAAGAGCATAATTTATGATCATGCACCGGGATTGGCCTCCCAAGGACGTAAACTGCAGTGCAACGTTGGACCCGACAGTTCTGACAACTGTTGCGCGCATGTATGCATGCAGAAAGGATCGCGCCGCCAGCTTACGATGCAGCCGTGGAGTAAGTAAAGCGAAATTGAAGGCAATGCAAGCAGAGGAAGCTGTATCGGCCGTGCAGCGTTTGCCGCGACGCGACGAAAGGTATAATTGTTGGGCGAAGCCGGCGACATTTAGTTGGCATGTGGCCGGCACGTCATCTGACACGTCACCTCTTCCGTATAGTGCACAAAGAGAGTTGACATAATTGGAGTCACTGCTATCAAACTCTATCACCCAGGAGATCGTTGAGAAACGTTGGAGCTGAGGGTTCATGGTAATACATTTCGGTATGCAAGATCGTCCCTCCTTTACACTATGTATGATTCGTTAATGATTCAGGTTGCTGATTAGCACGGCTTCGTTTTCTGAGCTGAAAAGCACCTGATGATGTAGTCAAGGTGACCATACCATCACGGTCCGCGACATTGCTTTAAAGCGCGTTACTAACTTCTCCTGGCGGGAAGAGCGATTTACATGACGCTTATTACACTGTCAGTTAACTAAATGCTGTATGGCGTCTCGTCAGTAAATTTCTGACAAGTGAAAAGTTCTAACTCTATATTGCTAAGGGAATGTATAGCATTTCATAGTTGTTTCGATGCGCCAAAAACGAAGATCCCGTTCAAAATAAAAGCTGCCACCGGTCTCAACAAAACTTGAAATTGGTTGATAACAGTCACGCATTTACCTGACGTCCAAACCCCAACTACCTTTTAGTGCTCGGCTATGTCATATGATCTTGTGAGATCGTCAACCTCTTAACCTTATCAAGGAATCTTTTAGTGGATTTAGCACGTCCACTGGTAGGTGGCAGTACCAGATGCAAGGGAACGTGGACGAGCGAAGATTTCTGGCTGGGTGTGCAAAGTGGCATGACAGAGAGCCGTGACAATAGACTGAATCCGGAATGTCATATAACTGCTAAAAAAGATAATGAAAGCAAAAAAATGAAAGTTGGCAACGTCGGACATGGCCGAGCTAAGATTAGTAGCCTGGATGTGCCACTTGACATGATCGAGAGCAGTGGAACTACGCTGAATCCATAACGTCCTATAACTACTAAAGTAGCTTAATTAAAACGACAAATTTAAAGACAGGCATGTACAATTTCAGTGACAAAATTCCGGAGACTCAAAGTTGTCTGTAATGCTGTTGCATTTCACTTTACCGATTACTTACGGTTGCCCATAATTGTTTTCAAGTTTTCGTGTAAAATTCACACGGAAGCAATCATCTTCCAGCCTCGTCGGGAGGCTCACACGCGAAGTTACCTGCTTTACTGCTAGTGGCAGCAGCTTCTCCTCTTGGCCAGCACGGTCCCTGCGGCCGCCAATCTATTAGTAAATGGGACTGCGCCTGACGATAACTCTTAAACGGAGTTGAAAAGAAGAGTGCAAAGGCGCGTGGCCTGGCAACCTATCAAATACGCGGGAAAAAATGACATACCCTTTCACTGTTTGGCGTGACCAGCAGCGGAAGGTCGCCGCTGGACATTTTGTAAGTATGCATGTGTTATTTGTTGATGATGAACCTCCAACTTTAACTGAGAAGGCAGGGTTGGCAGATCTTACCAAATCAGACATACCACGTGACTGCATTACGCCTCACAACCCTATGACCCATTAGTCTCTAGTCATGTCGTCTGGCATCTATCACCTGCCAAAGGCATTACAATCATTTTAATGTCAACGCCGGCCACGCCCATACCTGGTTTTATAGTGTTTGGGCCTTTTACGCTGTGATTTTAGCAATGGCTGTTCAAAAAAGACTCCATTCTCTTCATCTATTTCTGCCTCGTACCAGTAAACATGTAAAAATAAAGATAAATCGAAACTAGAACGAGCTGTCTTCTCGGCGCACAGTAAAAAGTAACCAGGCACCCCTTAGAGGAGATATAAGAAAGAAAAAGATTGTTTCGAGACTGAAACTATTAGCGCTAAGAAGTGACAACTACAAGAGAGCGTTGTTCTCTCGTGTTTTTCACTTCTTGTGTGTTTGTCACTTCTTACCGCTATTATTTTCAGTCTCAAACCGTATGCACCATCTAGCCCACATTGACGTTCTTCTAAAGAGTAAGATTATTTGAGCTAGGTTAAATCATGAGAGGTTTATTTAGATGCTGGCTTATTGATAAGCGAGAAATAACCACACTATTAGTGCGCAGGGGCACTTTTGCGACATCATATCTATAGTACAAAAAAAAAACGGAGAGACTTGAGACTACTCAATTGGGCCAATTCGAAAGCGTAACTACTATGGACCATGACTATCTATTATATTTGTAAGTCTCCACCATAAAGCACGCGTTATTGAAGTGCTGATTCATGATCTATACCGTAACGTTTCAGCATTTATGACGGCACACGTTTTCGTGCGTATCTGTAGGTACCGAACACATGCCGGCGTAGGAATTCCGAGCCATAGACGTCACTTAATTACTGGCTACGGACACCACTCCCGCCGCCAGCTCATCAAGCAGCGGTAGTCCATGTCATCTGCCTATTACCACCGGCACGAAACTTGCTCTTGAAAAAAAGGTTTCGTTATGTTTATGGGGTTTAATGTCCGAAAGCGACTCAGGCTATGAGAGATGCCGTAGTAGGGGGCGGCGGAAAAGATAGCGATGTAGAGTGTCGAAGTTGCAGGAGCGCCATAGGTATAACCCCGCCGATGTAGCTCGGTTGGAAGAGCACCGGACGCGTTATTCGGAGGTCGTGGGTTCGGATCCCACCATCGGCCCGTTGTTTTTTCTTCTACTTTGTGTCTAATTATCTTTCCCCTAAACAGATTACATTACTAATTTCTGTGATTATCCAAGTAAACATTAAAAAAAAAGACATACAGTACCATCCCCAACGCTTTCCTTGGCCTCGCCGACTGTTGGCTTCTTTCCTTCATGTATTATAACGAGCACCCTCATTTTCCCTTGATTGATCTGCTTGTAGCTTACGGGGGTCTCGGTTCTGGCAGTTTTGAAGCCATAGGTAGCGTAAGAGGGTTCTAGCACAGCTTTCGCCCTCGCTCTTGATCACGTTCTACGTGACGCTGGCGGTAACAAAGGACGTCCCACGTCCGCCGCTATGGCTGAGGGTGGCGCTGGTGAACACTCTCAAGGTTCGTATACAGACAAAATAAATACCCAAGAAAGTAGCAGGGGGGACGGCGGCCGATGCAGCTCAGTTGGAAGAGCACCGTACGCGTTATTCGGAGGTCGTGGGTTCGGATCCCACCATCGGCACGTTGTTTTTTCTTCTACTTTGTGTCTAATTATCTTTCCCCTAAACAGAATACATTACTAATTTCTGTGATTATCCAAGTAAACATTAAAAAAAAAAAGACATACAGTACCATCCCCAACGCTTTCCTTGGCCTCGCCGACTGTTGGCTTCTTTCCTTCATGTATTATAACGAGCACCCTCATTTCCCCTTGATTGATCTGCTTGTAGCTTACGGGGGTCTCGGTTCTGGCAGTTTTGAAGCCATAGGTAGCGTAAGAGGGTTCTAGCACAGCTTTCGCCCTCGCTCTTGATCACGTTCTACGTGACGCTGGCGGTAACAAAGGACGTCCCACGTCCGCCGCTATGGCTGAGGGTGGCGCTGGTGAACACTCTCAAGGTTCGTATACAGACAAAATAAATACCCAAGAAAGTAGCAGGGGGGACGGCGGCCGATGTAGCTCAGTTGGAAGAGCACCGGACGCGTTATTCGGAGGTCGTGGGTTCGGATCCCACCATCGGCACGTTGTTTTTTCTTCTACTTTGTGTCTAATTATCTTTCCCCTAAACAGATTACATTACTAATTTCTGTGATTATCCAAGTAAACATTAAAAAAAAAGACATACAGTACCATCCCCAACGCTTTCCTTGGCCTCGCCGACTGTTGGATTCTTTCCTTCCCGCTTCAAACAAGCTATACGAACAGGCTTAAATTACTTACGGCGTTCTGAAAACTGAGTCATGTGAAGCTGGGTTTAGCAGCGTATCAGAAAAACTGATAGCCTTAATTATTTTTTTTTATATTCAGAGGAGTCGCCTGTAAACTGGCTTCCTTTTGACGGGTCAGCCAGTCTGCATTGCTTGCTGAAATAAATGCGATAAAGATAAAAAATTACCAAGATTAACGGGTTGGAATTGGGATCCAAAAATCCCCGTGGGTTCCTGTCCCATCCCAAATGTGCTGCCCAAGTTCACAGCTGCGGCATTTTCAGCAGTGACACCCGCTTTCTTGACGCCATGCGAACAACCTGGCTTATCAATGTCATTCCATGTCACCTGTCAACAGGTCTAGGCGAATGGTATGCCTTTGAGGAGTACCGGTCGGAAAGAGATGCGTAATTCTGTTCTGTCAAAGGTAGGTTCCTTTAACGTCTTTCTCCTCACAAGTTTTCTCTCAACGAATTAAACGGCAATTGTTGCTGAGAGGTGTCTCTGAACGCAATATAAAGGTAACATACAGTAACTGACGGCAGGAATTGATTAAGGTGAAAGTAATTGGACATGTAACCGTTGCCATACTGTCACCTCCTGGCTCTGCTCACGGCTGGTTTTTGCGGCTATTAAGAATAAAAAAAAACGTCACATAATTCAACCTAAAGAGGAACGCACCCCCGAAAAGATGTTACTAATTTATTTGAATGCAGTGAATTGTAAAACAAATCAGAAAAAAATGCCCGCAGGGGATTCGATAAAAGTTTTGAGTACGAATTCAATGCGCCACAGCAGCTTCTTAATTGCCTGGCTTTAACACATTGCATTTCACGAAAACAAAATCAGCAGAAATCACAGAAAAAGATATTGGCATATAACACACTAAACTTCACGCCTACACAACAAGGCTCTAGTATTAGAGAGCCACTCTGGAGGTTATGCAGCAGCTTTCTGAATTGCCAAAAACCTGTATACGCTTTCCCCCCAAAATAAATTCGGGCAGGTCGTGCGTCTTTATCACAATGGCAACAGCATTCTTGAGCGCCATATACAGTGGAGGCCCATGAGCATAAATAATCCAAACGGTACCTCATCCTCACTTTCTACGCATAAGTACCGGATACCACGCGGTTCCAGCAGAAAATCTTTCATTAGCGTTCTTTGCAATACATCCCCAAAATAAACCCTTTTCCAACAGTGAAAAGAACATGGTTTATTGTTTCTCTTTTTCTGCATAATAAACAGTGCGATCCCCAGAGTATAAATAATTCTGTTTCCTCCAAAAATATTTTTATCGGTAAGGTTCTGGTGTGATATTTAAAAAAGGTTTTTGCTCCTGGCGGCACCTACATTTTTTTACCCTTTTTAAAACATTTGCGTCTGGGCCTCCACTGCACAAGGCCCTGTATAAAGCCACTGGGATCACAATGTCACACAATGCTTAACACAATTAATTTAGTTTTAATGAAGACAAATATCCGTTTGAATACCGCGCCGAAAGAAACTGCACACTTGCTACGGCTTCTCTGTAAAAGCCCTTTTTCCCTAGGGCAAAATCTTCATTTGAAACAACGTACTATGGCAGCAGCCGCCTCAGCCTGACTTGGCATACAGTGCTCAAAAAAGAGTGAGTCGTGTCTCGGGCATACGGAACGCTGTACGGAGACGGGGGCGCCTGAACAACAGAACCAACATTCTCATGGTCTAAAATGGCAATACTTCGTGAGCGACCTAGTCAAATACCTTTGGTAAGTCAATCTATAGAAAGGCCACCCTATCATTACTGCCATCACAGTATTCTAGTACACTTCGCGTTTTATGGATTTTCTTGAAAATGGAGCGGCCTTTAATACCACGCGTGTGATGGTCATTATTCACGGTCTGGAACCTTCGCCCCAAAACCTTCATAAAAAGTTTGCACTCCAGATTTGTGAGTGCCATAGGCCGGTATGCAGTAACCAGTCTTAACTTCCTTATTTCGTTTGTTTTCGGAATGATCACAGTGTGGGACGACGCATATGACGGAGGCAGAGCCATTTCTTTGAAGGCTTCGTTAAAGAATACTGTCAAGGGGCTATTTCGAGGTTAAGTTCTTTATAAAAGGCCGCATTGAACTCATTCGGCACAGGGGATTTACCGGGGTTTTATTTATCAATCGTGCTCCACTTCTGATTGAGGTATCTACAGTTCTAATCTGGCTTTTGTTTCGTCGTCAAGACGCGTTAGCTTAGCGAGAAACTCATTCTTAATGTGATAACGTCTACCGGGTGCGATGCGAAGAGCGCGTGGTAATGCTCGAAATAGCTGTTTTAATATGGCTGATGTCTGTTGATAATACCCCTCCCCATTATATTTCTTCAGTGTGATTCCTTTCGGCAAGGACGTTTTCTAAACCAAGCGCACTTTTCATTGGCGATTCCCCTGCAGCTGTGTCTTCTGACCTTGTCCTCACCAGTGCTTCCGGTAACGTTGTTTCTCGATTATTTCTAACTGTTTCTTGTTTTCCTTACATCCTCTGTCCATTCACCCGGTGCTCGGCTCTCATGTTTTATCATTTCATGAAGCAGTGTCCTTAATCGAAGTTCATTGTTTTCCTCTTCGTGACTTATAATAGCAGCTCTTTCAATTTCTTTTAATTTTGTGTCTTCTTTGCACAGCTCCCACTGCTTCCAAACTTGCATGTTTTTACTTGGGTCTATTTTTGCTATTTCTTCTCTTACTGCTCGACTGTACATTTAATCCTCAAGTAGCTTATTTACCTTCCACATTTCCCACAAAAACCCATTCCCACGCTTAACAATCCCTATGCAACATTGAACCAAACTATAGTCTGCACATGACACTGCACTACTTCATACCTGTTGCACTGTGCAACGATATTGACGGAAGAATAGATGCGATCTAACCGTACATGGCCTGAGCCCTGAAATCGCGTGTACTTTACTGCGCATTCTCCTTCCATACACTCTGCCAAGTCCTCCTGGCTATAGATGCAGTTATTCTTACCAAAACTTCAGTGCTCCTGTCACGGAAAGCGCGGGTGCTTGTCCTGTCACGTATGTTTAGGACACAGTTGTGGCCCCCATAACTATAAGCCACCTCTCCGTGCTAAGGTGCTCTTCAACATTTTCAAAGACCACGGCATGGTCATTAACCACTTTGGACACGTATATGCAAAGCAATTTTCCACTAAATGCCGTTGAGCGAAAACCTAAGGTAAGCACTTGGTCCCGTCATGAGCTTGCATCTCTAGCTCGTGCACATTCTTGACAACACAGCCAGACAATGCGCCAACAGCTTGACTAACGGCAGTAAAAAACCTTGACATGAAACATCATATCACACTCTCTGCCTCTTCTTCACCGTCAACTTTCGTTTCTTGCTGAGCCAATATATCTGTATCATACTCTAATAAAAGCCTGTAAAGCTGGCTCTATTTTCTTTACCTTCCTAGCCTCAGAAATTTAGGGTGGTCAATTTAAACGGAGATGCAAAAGCTATTTTCGCTCAGGAAGAAGACTGAAAGCACAATGCTTACCTCCCGCGTCTAGCATGCCGTTAGACATTGCATTCGCCGCCAGTGTCATCCGGCGCTTGTCTCTGATTATAAGATGGCTTGTGGCTGGAACGCATGTCTATACAGTACTGGTGCGCCAGAGCAGATTGAAACGCCGTTCTTAGGGCGCCTCCGCCAGTGGTATTTCGGCATTGTGCTCTGTCACCTTGCCGCCTTCGGTTTTACTGCGAAAATAATACTACTTGCACTTTCAAGCCTTCAGCGTAGCGAGGCGATGCATACCATTGGCCTGTACCTTAATTGATTGATTGATTAAAAGTTTAATTTCCACCGATTTAGGAGGTCCCCTACTCCCCGCTCCTGGCACACAGGCCTGCGGAACGGGGGCTGGAACCTCCGCGACTAAGGACTGGCGAATATACATTGGTTATTCGCGGCCTCAGCCGCCAGGCGGACGGCTTTCTGCTGGTCAGCGGGGACGTCGCTTCGCAGCAGGGTTGCCCAGGCTTCTCTACTTTTATTGTTGTCCCTAGCGCCAGGAGACTTAGGGCATTCCCAAAGTATATGGTCGAGGGTCCCCCTCGCTTCGCAGGCTTTACATTTATCGTTTTTTCTCTCATCTATCTGGGTGTGAAACAACCAGACAGGGTTCGGGAAATTTCCGGCTTGTAATCGCCGCCAGGCTATGGCCTCTTTATTATTTAAGCTAGGATCCGGTGGCGGCATCAGACGTCTTCCTAATCTATAATTTTCGATTATTTTTTTATAGGTTTGCAAACGTTCGTCCATCGCCTGGCAGTCGGGCGGCTCCGCGTTTGCCCGGAAGTAGAGATCTCGGGCTAAATCATGGGACGCCTCGTTGCCGGGGACGGACGTGTGTGCTGGGACCCAAATTAGGGTGATTTTGCGATCCATTTTAGTTGCAGCTTTTAGAATTCGGGCGGCTTCTAGCGAGACCCTGCCTTTTCCGATATTCCAGAGAGGAGTTTTACTGTCGCTAAAGATCAATCTAGCCTTCGTTCCGACTCAAGCGAGCGCTATTGGGACCTCTTCAGCCCTGTCTATGTTTCTGCTTCGGATGGTGGCGGAGACGACTGGTGCGCCGCTACCATCGACTACCGCGGCAACTGCCGCCCCTGATCGGCCACTTGCAGCGTCTACGTAGGCAACTTCTTTTACTCTGAATTCTTTTGTACTTTTAACCAGTGCTTCTGCTCTCTTCTCCCGTCTCTGCTTGTGGTATTCTGGATGCATGTTGCGAGGGAGAGGACGGACAATGATGTTCTCGCGACATTGTGGTGGTAGGGCAACCTTATCGGCTGTGCCCCTATCTATTGACCTCTAGCTTAACCTGTGGTGTGACGTCATGCCTTCTGCCGCAAAAACTGGGGGCCCAACGCGCGCCGTCAGGCATGCGAGGCGGTGCACACCAACGGCGGCCTAACTCCCGCTCCTTCCGCGAGGAGCGCTACAGACGTAGTTACGTCATGCAGTTGGAAAATCGGGCCCTGGCTCACGCCGTCCCCTGATGGGGCTGGGACAGGTAGGACACCGCCGCTTGCGGCGAGGGCTAGCCTGCCACCGAATTTTTATCTGTTGTAGGCCGTCATTGCACCCGCCACCGCTTCGGTGGCGGACGACGGCTGCTGCGGTGCGCGTCTTTCTTACTCTCTTCTTTTCTTTCTTCTCTATTTTCTCTTCTGTCTGCACGAGGCAGCGGAGGTGGCTCAGCTACAGAGCCAGTAGCAGCACCTTCTTCCTACAGCCACAACAACAGCAACAACGTCAGCCATACGAGTCAGAATCAGCCTGCTAGGACCCTGGCATTCACGTTACCCCTATAGGCCACTAAAGTGCGTTCATACAGCTCGGTAAAAGCGGGGCTTTATATGTGGGCTGAGGAAGAAGAAAAAGAGAAAAAGAACGTTCGGTCCCCCGCAACTGATGCTTTCGCTAAATGTTTGGTTCAGCAGCGTTGAACTCTTGTAATTTTTTGCTCTCGCATGCGGACGCTTCGCAGCGATGATACCAGTCGCGCGGGCGTCTGTCTGCTCCGCGCGGTCGTCGCTGAGCGCCTTTTTGTCGACTTCCAAAGGCTCTGCTTAGCTCGCCCAATCTTCTCGCGTCGCTTGATCCGGTGAAGATGGATCACTAATTGGTGTCCCTCTCCCTGGTGCGACAGCAGTGCCGATGATCCTGCTCGAACGCGCTGCCTGAACTTCCGCCTCAACCGGTTTGCCCGCGTCTTCAGTTCCACTTGCTGCTTCTTTTGCCTCGACGGCGTCCATGAGTTCCGCAGTTTCTCACCGATACACGCCCGATAGCCGACGCGTGGGTACGGACGCAGTCCGCCTCCGCTTATCCATAGCGCCGGCACGACGAGAATGCGGGCATCAAATGCGCTCTTATTCCGTTTGACAAAAATGTTTCAGCTTACTTTTGGCGAAGCTAAATACCTTCCAAGTTTGAAGCTAAACATCTTCCAAGTTTGAATCACCAAGGAGAAGGCAAACAATCATCTGGATGTTTCACGGATTTCAGTCCGCAGACCATGTCCGCAGGCTAAGTCCGCAAAATCGTGTCCACAGCAGTTGCAAGTAATTGAGAAGCGGTAGAGGGTAGTGAGTGGTGTCAATCGATAGAGGGTGACGTAATGTTGTGTCCGAAATAATTAGGTCAATAAACTAATTAGGTAATTAATTACAGCCAAACACGCAAAACGTGACCGCAGCAGTTTGTGTAATTGAAAAATCTTAGAGATTGATGAGGGGTGTCAGTTGATAGAGGGTGATCTAATGTGTGCGTAAACATAATTAGGCCAATAGGTTAAATATGTAATTAACTAGACGCAAAAAATGAAACAGTAAAGGTGAAATTAGTATCATTGCGAATGTCTTGGCGCCACATGTGAATGTATCAAATACTAAAATAATTAAATCAGTCAATTAAGGTGATTGGTAGGTTGGTTGGTTGCAAAACTTTTATTTCCATCGGAAATGGGCGTCCTCTTCCCGGAAAGTCGGAAAGACGGAAAGTCGTGCGCCCTCGGATTAGAGGCTGGCAGGTAGCCCTTGGCTTGTTGTGGCCTCTTCCGCCAGATGGATGGTGCGGTGCTAGATCGCAGGGTCCGCTCTTCGCAGCAGGGTATCCCAGGCTTCTCTACTTGTAATATTTTGCCCTATCCCTTGAGATCGTGGGCACTCCCAAAACTGTGGGGCGAGAGGGACTCTCGACCACATAATTTGGGAGTGCCCTCAAATAAGGTGACATCAAGGATGTGATGTCAGGCAACCGGAAGTAGAGCCGAAAAAGGGTATAGGAAGGGATTAGGCGCCCCGCCGGTGTGGTACTGTGGTAAGACGCCCGACTACTGTCCGGAATTCCTGGGTTCGAACCCGACCGCGGCGGCTGCGTTTCAATGGAGGCGAAACGAAGAGGCGTCCGTGTGCTGTGGGATGTCAGCGCACGTTAAAGATCCCCAGGTGGTCGAAATTAATCCGTAGCCCTCCACTACGGATCCTCTTTCTCCCTTTCCACTTTAATTCCCACCTTCCTCCCTTCCCATACGGCGCGGTTCAGGTGTCCACAGACACAAGTGTGGCAGATACTGCGCCTTTCCTTTACTGTGAACCAATTATTATTATCATTAAGTGATTAGGCGCGTAATTTGAAAGTACCAAAGATTAAAGTAAATAAAAAAGAAGTGAATTAATATGACATAGTTAATGTGACGTCCCGCAACCGGAAGTAGAGCCGGAAAAGGGTATAGGAACAAATTGGCGCACAATTTGAAAAATCCTGTCCGCAGCAGTTGTGAGTAATTGAGAAGTCGTAGAGGTTAATGAGTGGTGTCAATCGATACAGGATGATGTAATGTTGTGTGCGAAAAATTAATTAGGTGAATAGGTTCATGAAGTATATAATTAGAGGCAGAAATGAAAACGTAACGCGAAAATGGTCTCATTAGCGAATGGCTTCGTGCCTTGAATGTATCAGATACTACAATAGTTAAATAATCAGTCAATTAGGGTGACGTCGAATATGTGACCTCACGCAACCGGAAGTCGAGCCATAAAACAGCATAGCAAGAAATTGGCGCGCAATTTGAAAGTACCAAAGACTAAAGTAGTTAATTAAGGCCGTCAATTAGGTGACGTCAAGGAGGTGACGTCACGCAACTGGAAGTAGAGCCGGAAAAGGGCATACTTTGGCGCGCAATTTGAAAGCAGTGAAGACTAAAATGGGTAGAAGTGAATGAATGTAACGTCAAGGATTTGAAATCACGCAACCGGAAGGAGAGCCGAAAAATGGAATAAGAAGGATTTGCGCGCAATTTGAAAGTACCAAAGACTAAAATGGGCAAACAAGAAGTGAATTAAGCAAATAGAAGCAACTGGAAGCAACCAAAGCAACCAACAGCAACATCTGTGCTTTGGCGTTACTCCAATGAAGATTCTGCAGTGCTCTTTAATTTTTACCAAAACTATTTCAGTGCTAATTCCTCGCGGAAAACACTAACCGCGGATAATGTGCATCTGACGCTAAGTGTAGACGTGTTGTGAAACCACACAAATAGGGAGAATGTATTAAAGTTACGACTTTAATACTTTCTCCTTTCGACACATTTTTTTCACTGCAGTCGTTTTTTTTTTTTGCCCGGCCGAGGTGTTGCAGAACAAATGCTATGTTCTGTATGTTATGTATGCTATGTATGTCATGTATGTATATTATGTACGGTTTGGTTTGGTTTGTGGGGTTTAACGTCCCAAAGCGACGCGGGCTATGCGAGACGCCGTAGTGGAGGACTCCTGAAATTTCGACCACCTGGGGTTCTTTAACGTGCACTGACATCGCACAGCACACGGGTGCCTTGCTTTTCGGCTCCATCGAAAAGCGGCCGCTGAGGCCGGGATTCGATCCCGCGTCCTTGGGAACAGTAGTCGAGCGCTGTAACCACTGCGCCACCCCGGCGGGGAGTATGCATGCATGTATGTATGTATGTATGTGTGTATGTATGTATGTGTGTATGTATGTATGTATGTGTGTATGTATGTATGTATGTATGTATGTATGTATGTATGTATGTATGTATGTATGTATGTATGTATGTATGTATGTATGTATGTATGTGTGTATGTGTGTGTGTGTGTGTGTGTATGTATGTATGTATGTATGTATGTATGTATGTATGTATGTATGTATGTATGTATGTATGTATGTATGTATGTATGTATGTATGTATGTATGTATGTATGTATGTATGTATGTATGTATGTATGTATGCATGCATGCATGCATGCATGCATGCATGCATGTATGTATGTATGTATGTATGTATGTATGTATGTATGTATGTATGTATGTATGTATGTATGTATGTATGTATGTATGTATGTATGTATGTATGTATGTATGTATGTTATGCAGATGTTGCACTACTCTTGGTTAAATATTCAGAAGCTGCACAGGAATTTCGCTGTATTTGTCTGGGCGTCTGAATGGGAGCGCTCCAGCCGGACTAACTTGTTCAGACGAGTAGAAGATCGTGCGCTATGATTGGGTCATCTGTTATTGTGAGAGCTTGTCATTTGATTTTTGTTTTCTAGAGACACGACCGACCCCTTATTACGCCAAGTCAGACTGAGGCGGCTGCTACAAGAGTACGTTGCTTCAACTGAAGACTTTTCCGCGGGAATTAAGGGCTTTTATAGAGAAGTCGTAGCAAGTGTTCAGTTCCTTTAAGCACAGTTTTCAAGTAATTATTTGTTTACAGTCAAACGAAAAGAATTGTATCGTGCATTGTGTGACATTATGTTCCCTGTGCCTTTTTACAGGGCCTTGTACGATGGAGGCCCAGATGCAGATGTTTTAAAAAGCGTAAAAAGAATGCAAGTGATACCGGGAGCAAAAACCTTCATTTTTAAATTGACCATCGGAACCTTGGCGGTAAAAACATTTTTGAAAAAAAAAAAAGGAATTATGTATACCCTTGGGATAACAATGTTTAATATGCAGGAAGCCAGAAACCATAGACCATGTTTTTTACTCTGTTGGGAAGGAGTATATTTTTGGGATGTATTGCAAAGAACCTTAATGAATGATTTTCCGCTAGACCCGCATGGCATTCGGTACTTATGCCTAGAAAGTGAGGATGGGGTACCATTTGATTTATTTATGCTCCTGGGCCTCCACTGTATATGGCGCTAAAGAATAGCGGGCTACCATTGCGATAAAGATGCAGGGCCTGCGAGAATTTATTTTCGGAAAAACGTGGACAGGTTTTTGGCAATCTAGAAAGCTGCAGCACAACCTCCCGAGTGGCTCTCAAAGCTAGAGCCTTTGTTGTGTATGCGTGAATTTTAGTGTGTCATATGTAAATAGCGTATGTAAATAGAATTTCAGTGATTTTTGTTGATTCTGTTCTCGTCAAAAGCAATGTATTAAGACCAGGCAATAAACAAAAAGCCGCGGTGGTGCAATCGTAAGACGCCCGACTGCTGTGCCGGAGCTCTCGGGTTAGATCCCGAACGCGGCGGCTGCGTTTAGTTTCGATGGAGGCGAAGCGAAGTGACGTCCGTGTGCTGTGCGATGTTGTTGTTGTGGCTGTAGGAAGAAGGAAAAGAAAATGCAGGGGCCTTCTACTGGCTCTAGAGTTGAGCCACCTCCGCTGCCTCGTGCGGACAGAAGAGAAAATAAAGAAGAAAGGAAAAAGAAGAGGGAGAGAGAGACGTGCGCCGCAACAACAGCCGTCGTCCGCAACTGAAGCAGTGACGATAGGTAAGCGCCGCTTGCGGCGGGGGCTAGCCTGTCACCGAATTTTTATCCGTTGTAGGCCGTCATTGCACCCGCCACTGCTGCGGTGGTGGACTAGGGCTGTTGTGGGGCGCGTCTTTCTTTTCCTCTTTCTTTTCATTCTTCTCTATTTTCTCTTCTGTCTGCACGAGGGAGCGGAGGTGGGTCAGCGGAGGTGGCTCAGGTGTCCACAGCGTAAGTGGGACAGATACTGCACCTTTCCCTTCCTGTGAACCAATTTATATTTCTAATCGGTTTTTTAATTACATTGGTCAGCACTATTTCGATTTCCATTGCTTAGAATAAGTGCTTTTATCCCGCACTATAAATATGTGCACACATTTGCTTGAAATGCATCAGATATGACCACTTTGATAAAAGCTGTGCGCGCTCTAAGTAAGGTAGTTGGCACGCTTATTATTGGCCTCCTCTATCATAGACACTTCAGCTGTCTCAAAGATTTATTAGCGTATTCTTTACAGAAAACAGCGTTTACTTTGGTAACATGCAGACGTCATCACTGCTGAACCTTGCAGTCTGTTCACTGATCATATTCAAAGAAGGAAGTCTTTTTTTTCGCTAACAGACTCACGGTGCTGTGGTGTAGGGGTTATTTTCATATCTCCCGCGTTTCGCAATGGAGCGCATTGCACATACGGTCCTGACGGGCGGGTTATTGCGGTGGATTTGTTCTTAGAAGGGCGGAAGACTCGTTTTGTGAACGTGTATGCTCCAGTTACAAGGGCACTCACCAATGACTTCTTCAAATCCATTGCGCCCTTCTTTCTGGATTCCACCCCTCATGTTTTGTTGGGAGATTTTAACTGTGTCCTAGATTCGGAGCGAGACCTTAGAGGACCAGGGCAGGGCTCATCCTGCTACCACGCAAAAGAGCTACGGAAACTCGTGCGCCAGGTCCACCTCTCGGATGCGTGGGTGGTGCTACATGGAGATGAATTTATGGCCACTCGCACGAGCACACGTAGCTCTAGCCGTATAGATAGAGTCTACGTCCCTCCCTGTTTGATGCCCCTCCTGGTCTCCTGCGAGGTGCTAAATCTCCCGCAAGATATGGCAAAGTTTAGTGATCATGTACCTGTCATGGCCACATTGAAATGTTCAGCAGGCCGCCCGACGCGCCCGAATCTGTGGCGTATGGACGCATCGTTAATGCTGGATGGCAAGAGTGTCAGCGACATTCGGGCGGAGGTGTCGAACTCTATTGCTGACATTAACCAGCTGTCACCCGAGGGGTGGGACAACCTCAAGACCGAATGGCGGGCAATTCTTGTTCGGGCAGGAAAGAAGAAAAGTGCACGGCGTACCGCTGCGCTGAACGATGTACTAAGAAGGATGAAGATAATTCAAAGGGCCGACGAGTTATCGTTCGCCATGCGAGAATACCTGGATATCTTGAGGATAAGATATCACCGCATCCTGCAAGATGGGTACCAGGATACACAAAGCAGGGATGCGCCGCCCACAGCCGAGTGCACGGCGGATTTGATGCACAGTCGAAGCACGCGCAGGCACGATGGCCGGACAGAACGGGTGGAGAGTGTGGACATGGGCGAGGGCACAATTTTGGAGGATCCGGCTGTGATCGCGCAAGTCTTTCGAGAACACTTTGCCGCGCGATTTACGTCGGCCTCCCGAAACGAAGCTGATGGAGAGACAGATATTGCCTCCTTCTGTGACGACTTACCAGCTCTGCCCGAAGCCGAGGGTGCGGCACTTAGTGCCCCAGCGTCACGCACAGAAGTGTTGGAAGCCTTAAGAGACATGACACACTCATCCGCGCCCGGTCCGGACGGCATTATGGCGGCCTTCTACTGGCAATTCTTTGATGTTCTTGGCGGCCTGATAACTACCTTGGTCAACATGGTCATCAGGGATGGACGGAAACCTGCATCCTTCTCAGCAGGACGCATAATTTTGATCCCCAAAGAAGGAGCATCGCCGTCATCTCCAGAGGCATGGCGACCAATAACGTTATTAAATAGTGATTACAAGTTGGTTACTTCTCTGCTTGCCAAGCGCCTCCGGCCCTTTTTGGCAGATTTAATCTGCCCCTATCAATCGTCGGCGGTACCGGGACGCTCCGTATTTGCAGCGCTCACGTTCACCCGGGACGTTTTCGCATATGCACAGGAGAAAAGAGTGAGCGGAGTGTTCGTTTCACTGGATCAGGCTAAGGCCTTCGACAGGGTCGAACACCCATATTTATATCAAGTTTTAAGGTCCTATGGGATCCCAGAAGAAGTCATAGGGATCATAAAGCTTCTGTATGAAGATGTGTCGTGTGACATGTTATTGAACGGGGAGTTGCTCCCCAATTTTGCGGTAACCCGAGGAGTGCGGCAGGGTTGCCCATTGTCTCCAGCACTGTTTGTCCTGTCACTGGACCCACTGCTGCGGCGCGTCGTCAGCGAGCGTCGCATCCGCGGCTTTCCGGGGATAGGACAAGACGAGGTGAAGATAATGGCGTACGCCGATGATATCTCCCTGTTTGTGCGTGATGGACAAAGCCTGCAGAGGTTCATGACAGTCTTTAGAGAATATGCATCGCTCTCGGGAGCAAAACTGAATGTAGGAAAAAGTCACGCTCTCCGCTTTGGCAGCTTCCAAGAGGCACTACCAGAACCGATCCCCTTGGTAGAAGCTGTTAGGGTACTGGGAGTACTCTTTCAAGAAGGAGGAGTATCCCCAGCTACTTGGACCCTGAGTATCGACAAAGCCAACAGGGTTTTCGCAAACGCTGCGCGGTTTGACTTGTCAACGGCCGCCAAAATTGCGGTAATTAAGAACAGCGCGCTTGCCTTTGCGTTCTACGTGGCAAGAGTGGCAGTGATGCCAAGGCGCACGGCAGGGAGACTCTCCTCCCTTGTAGGCACTTTCCTCTGGGGAGGACAGGCAGCCCTAGTGGCGCGACATCTTGTGCAACTTCCCCGTAGTAGAGGAGGCCTCGGTGTACCGTGCGTCCAAACGGTTGCGCGGACTATGCTGACCAAGCTTGTCGTCGGCCTTTTGGACCAAGCAGATTACCCAGGACGGCCCCTGCTCTTGTACTGGCTAAGCACTGCGAGGAGGGCCTTCACCCCTCAAAGACATTTGGGGCCGCGAGCAGAAACGCCGCACCCTTTCTACCAAGCGGCCGCCAGGTTCCAGGAAACGCTTAATGTAGAGCTGCCAGAGGTAAACATAGAGGAAGTGCCGCCAACCGAGATAAGCGCCCTCATGGCGTGTGCTCGCCTCAGCGCAGAAGAGGCGGAGCGAACCGATTCTAGGAGATGGAGAACATGGGCCGCAAGCACAATGCCAGACCAAGTTAAAGACTTCGAGTGGCGACAGCGGTGGGGCGTACTCCCGACCCGGGATCGCCTCTATCGATGGGGGGTTGTCCCCAACAATCAGTGCCCGCAGTGCGGAGCACCGGAGATTGGCGATCATTTCGCTTTTGAGTGTCGGGTGTCAAAGGTTATGTGGCACCTAGTACACCGTATGTTTTCGGTGCGGAGAAACCAACCGCGGGGTGCATTCGCGCGGCTAGTTGTGGCATGTACCCTTTTTGTCTTGTGGAAGCGCCGCTGCCTGGCGGAAGCACGCAGGCAGCCAGTACGAGCCATGTACCCGGCGCTGCAGAGCCTGCGCCTCCTGCTCTGGGAATACCTGTCAGAGCGGCTCGAACTAGACGGGGAGGCGCGGTTTCTGCAGCGTTGGCACACACGGTTCTTTGTTGTGAGACCAAATGGGCTAACGATGCCGACATTGTTGTATTGATGACCACATGTAACGCGCGTTGGATCATAACATGTATGCATGTACATCCCCCCCCTTTTTTTTCCCTTTCCCCTTCTAGTGCATTGGGATGGAGAGATTTGAGTGGTTCTCCCATTATTATTGTATATCCCTTTTTTGTACCAATTGATTGAAATTGTATAAAGGATAAGCAGACTCGGATACGAAGATAAGACTGTTAATGTAAAGTGACTTACAACATCTGTATTGTATTGGCACATTATTCGGTATTCTTTACATATAAGTGTATGTATATTGTGGTTCACATTGTCAATGTATCGTGCTCTATCAGTTTGGAAGTCAATAAACTTCTCTTTGTGTCTGCAATTATGAGTCCTGCTCGTGTCAGGCTGCGATCCGCCGGGGCGTTGCGGGGGCGGTGCTTTGGCACTGCGAACCCGCCCCGACGGAGCGAATCTATATTGCATGGGCGCCTTAACCGCTCCCCCAAACAAAAACCTCCCCAACCCTGGTGTGTGGGGGGCCCTTGACCGGTGTTGACGTATGGTGATGATGGCTGTTGGTTGAGGTCTGTACCCTCACAAGAGGGCTGCTCTCAGTGCACCCTCCTCTTCATCTGACAACGTAAGAATCGCTACTCATCGTGCTGATACCGGCACCCATTCCTCTTTACGCCAGCGTCCTTACCATGTCTCAGCCGCTAAGCGCCACATTACTGACGAACACGTGACCGACATTCTCGAGCACAACGTGATCCAACTATCGCACAGCCCTTGGGCGTCTCCGGTCGTCCTGGTCAAGAACAAAGACAGTTCCATCCGAATCTGTATAGATTATCACCGCTTGAATAAGATCTCGCGCAAGGACGTTTACCCGCTCCCTCGTATTGACGACGAGATTGACAGCCTGCAGGGAGCTGAGTTCTTTTCTTCATTAGACCTGCGTTCCGGCTACTACTTTCCGCGCCCCCGAGAGGGACCGTTCCGAATGGTGGTTCGAAACAAAAGACCGAATGACCAGTTCCCAGGAAGTCACTAAATTTTACCGCCTAGCTCGACGGACAATGCCGCCGCCTCACCCGGCACTTAGTCGGGAGGAGGCGGTCATCCTAAGGCAAATGCAAACAGGGTCACTCCTAGCCCCGGCAGTGCTACACGCCAGACATCTACACTAGTGATATGTGCAGTGTATGTCAAGTGGGTCCGGCGGACCAATGGCACATCATGTGGGACTGTGCCATGTTCCCGACCGAAGCGGCATCCAGAACATACCCGCCGGAACTTCAAAGTGCTGTGCAGAATACAGACAAGAACATTCAACTATGGGCCGTCCAGCAGGCCCGGCGTGCGTTCTAAAAGCAAAAACCTCACCACAAACCCACCACAAACGGGCCAAAAGAGGTAGTACAGAGTAGGGCCTAACCCCGGGTAGACGCTTGGCCAGCGTCACGACGCTTTAACCCGTCGTTTGCCGGCTCCCTAAAAAGTTCATACATACATACATACGTACATACATACATACATACATACATACATACGTACATACGTACATACGTACATACGTACATACGTACATACGTACATACGTACATACGTACATACGTACATACATACATACATACATACATACATACATACATACATACATACATACATACATACATACATACATACACACACACACACACACACACACACACACACACACACACACACACACACACACACACACACACACACACACACACACACACACACACACACACACACACACACACACACACACACACACACACACACACACACACACACACACACACACACACACATACATACATACATACATGCATACATACATGCATACATACATACATACATACATACATACATACATAAATACATACATACATACATACATACATACATACATACATACATACATGCATACATACATAGCAGGTGCCGATGGCAGAGGCCGATCGCCGAAAAACCGCTTTCGTCACACCCAATGGTCTCTATGAGTTTATTGTCATGCCAGCCCCGCCGGGGTGGTGCAGTGGTAAGACGCCCGACTACTGTGCCGGAGTACCCCGGTTCGAACCCGACCTCGGCGGCTGTTTCGATGGAAGCGAAACGAAGAGGCGTCCGTGTGATGGGCGATGTCAGCGCACGGTAGATCCCCAGGCGGTCGAAATACTCCGAAGCCCTCCACTACGGCTCCTCTTTCTCCCTTTCCACTTTCACTCTCACCTTCCCTTACGGCGCGGTTGAGGTGTCCCCAGAAAACAAGTGAGACAGTTACTGCGCCTTTCCCTCCCTATAAATCAGTTTAATGTCACGCCATTCGAACTGTGCAATGCCCCTGCCACATTCGAACCCATAAGGCACAACCTACTCAGAGGGCTCAAATGGCACACTTGCCTTTGTTACCTGGATTGCGTTTTCATCTTTTCACCAGATTTTCCATCTCACCTCCAGTGCCTTGAGGCAGTTCTGCGACGCCTGATCGATGCTGGTCCCCAATTAAAATTAAAAAAGTGCCATTTCTGAGCACGGCAGCTAACCATTCTCGGACATGCCGTCTTCAAGGATGGCGTTCTTCCCGATCCGGTAAAATAGCGCTCTGTGGCAGAATTTCCCAAGCCCACTAATGTGAAAAAACTCCGCAGCTTCGTCGCCTCAGCTCTTACTTCCGCTGCTTCGTTCGCAATTTCGCCAAAATCATTGACTCTCTGACCAAGTGTCTGTCCAGCCACGATCTTTCACCTTGGTCTTTATACTGTGATGATGCCTTCGCGACAATCCGCCACCTTCTGACGACTGCGCCAAATTTGCGTCATTTCGACCTTCTCCCACTGAAATCCACACTAATGCGAGCGGCATCGGCCTCGGAGCAGTACTTGCTCAGCAAAAGTCTGGCTGTGATGAGTACGTTGTCGCTTACGCCAGCCGGACCCTGACAAAAGCTGAAGCAAGCTGTTCCGTCACCGAGAAAGAGTGTCTTGCTATCCGCTGGACAATAGCCAAATTTCGCCCCTACTTGTCTAGCCATTTTTTTGATGTCGTCACCGATCACCACTCCCTCTGCTGGCTGCCTTCTTTGAAAGATTCAGCTCGATTAGCCCGTTGGGCTTTGAGGCTCCGAGTATATGATATTGACGTCATTATCGCGCTGGCCGTAAACATGCCGATGCTGATGCTCTCTCACGTTCTCCCTTGCCGTCTGAAGCCACCCCTGCTATATCCGTCCTACATGCCACCTACATGCCCACCGATATGACTTCAGAGCAACGCAAATACGCTTAGATCGCTTCACTCCTGGATTTTTTATCGAACTGCGCGTCACGCACTCCTTGCGGCGCTCTCCGTCGCCAGGCTCATCACTCCGCTATCAGAGACGAGCTCCTTCACCGTAGGAATTACCTTCCGGATGGTTGAAAGTGGCTACACGTTATTCCGACCCATCTGCATTCTTTGATTTGCTCCAACTATCACGACGACTTCAAGTGTGCCCACACCGGCTCATTGAAAACCTTCACTCGCCTGCGACAGCGGTACTACTGGCGTGGGTTGTGCCGTTATGTTCGCCGGTTTGTTCAGTCCTGCCCAGAGAGTGTGCGCCGAAAATAGCCACCTTGCCAGCTCACCGCTCCTCTGCAGCCGCTGACCTGCCCAACTCAGCCCCTTGAGCTCGTTGGAATCGACCTGTAAAGCCCTCTTCCCAACACATCAACAGACAATCCTTGGATCATCGTTCGCCTTTTCCATGTGCAACGGCCCAAGCGGTTGGTTACTTTAATCTTAAAATAAATAAATAAAGTTAAATTGGTTCACAGAAGGGAAAGGCGCAGTAACTGTCACACTTGCTCTGTGGACACCCGAACCGCGCCGTAAGGGAAGGGAGGAAGGTGGGAATGAAAGTGGAAAGAGAGAAAGAGGAGCCGTAGTGGAGGGCTACGGAGTAATTTCGACCACCTGGGGATCTTTAACGTGCGCTGACATCGCACAGCACACGGACGCCACTTCGTTTCGCCTCCATCGAAACGCAGCCGCCGCGGTCGGGTTCGAACCCGGGAACTCCGGCACAGTAGTCGGGCGTCTTACCACTGCACCACCCCGGCGGGGCCTACTTTAATCTCCATTATATCATTCTTCGCCACGGGGCTCCCGAAGAGCTGCTGAGTGACAGAGGTCCCGCTTTCCTTTCTGAAGTTGTCGAAGCTCTTCTTCGAAAATGCAAAATCGTTCACCGCGCAACCTTAGCGTACTGTAGCGACTCGCCTGGCATGCGTCCGGCACGTGCCGAAAAGAAGGAAGCAGCGCCGGCACGAAAGCTTAGGAACGCTCACGACCTTCGCCTCGGCCGGACGCTGCCGTCGTCACCTCTTCAGCTTCTCCTCAAATAAATGTGGCCGTGGTCGCCCCGGCCTGGCGATCTCCACAGTACCATCCGCAAACAAATGGTATGGTAGAGCGCATCAACCGCACCATGGCCGACATGTTGACAATGTATCTCGCTTCCGACCACTCATACTGAGACCACGTGCTTTCATTCATCACCTTTGCTTATAACCCTGCCACTCAACCAACAACCGGATTCTCGTCCTACTTCCTCCTGTATGGCCATGAGCCCTCTTGTTCCATGGACACTATTCTCC